>NC_135138.1:38624293-38932136 GCF_051014445.1 Colletes latitarsis
AATCGAAAATAATTTTTTCAAAAAGATTTGAAATATTTTAATTTTCGTCGAAAAATTTATTTGCCTATCGGAATTTTTTGCTCGAAAATGCGTAGGATTTCGGGGATATGTCTATTGACCAAAAATGATTGTAATTGCCCCCGCAATCGAAAATAATTTTTTCAAAAGTATTTGAAATATTTTAATTTTCGTCGAAAAATTTATCTACCTATCGGAATTTTTTTCTCGAAAGTGGATAGGATTTCGAGGATATGTCTGTTGACCAAAAATGATTGTAATTTACCTCTGCAACTGAAAATAATTTTTCCAGAACAATTTAAACAAATTTTTTTTCATCGTAAAATTTCAGCACCTACTCTCTGTCGAATGTTCTTAAAAATTTGTTTTCGATTTCTAATAAATTTGTTTGACACTGTACGGAAATGTTGTCTAATACTTTTTTTTAGGTATCCATGAGCACTACTTCCACACTAAATTTCGTTGAAATATATTCACTATTGTAGGAGTTATACCTGTTTGAAAATTGGACCATTTTTATGGATTTCTCTCACTTTACGGGGTGAAGGAACAATTTTTCGCATATTCTTGGAATTTCTACGTATTCTTCACCAAAATATGCGATGTTTACATTTTAAAACATTAAAATCGTCCAATCCGTTGAGGAGTTATGATGTTTTAAATTTTTGACCTAACTTTCCAATCACATATATATATAGTCTCAGGAGGTATGAAAGGCGCGAACACCGATCAACGAAACGGAAAGTTTTGTAGTGGTTTAGAGTATCAGAATTATGTGATTCGATTTGTTCGAATACGTGATCAGGGTAGTTTATCCATTGATTAATTCTAATTATCTTATTTTACTCATTATCGTTCATAAGAATTCGTTTAAACTTAAAGTATACCATTTTCAGTTGTAATATAATTAGTTTAAATAAAACATATTTTCTCTCATAGTTTATATAAAACCATATTCTAATGATTGTGTTACATAATTGTTATATCTCTAACATTTAAATTAGTCAATACGTTTGAAATAATTAAATGTATTAATATTTGGTATACTCTACTTTAAAGGTTATTCTCATGTTATACAATTTGTATTTCATTTTAATTTAAAACTGTGTAATAATTTCTACTATTAAACATAGCAATTTCAATTTTCAGACAGTTAACAATATTCTGTATATTGTTGTAATACCATTTTTTATTTGTTTCTATGATAATTTGTGCATATTATTGATCTATCTCAGCTTCTGTTTATAGGAAACTTCTAAGGCTGATACAACATGTCTGTAGACAGTGTACAAGAAAGTATATTATACACTCCACGTAGAGTCCAAAAATGTTTGTTCGGATCAACAGAAAGTTCAACTAAAAAGAACATACAAAGGATTCAAAATAGTATGAGGATAGGAGATACCTTATCTGAAGAAGAATCAGATTTAGGACCCATGTCACCTTTGCTTCTCTCTCCATGCACAACACCTAAACAGCCATCTTCGTCGTTTAAAATGTATCTAACCAGCAATCAATTATCGCCAAGTCGGTACAAAAGAAACAAGACTTCTCTGCAGCAAAAAATACTACCAGATTCATCAAAAGCTTTATCAAATTCACCATCAAAGTGTTCTAGTCCTTGGACAATAGAGAGATCAAAACTAACACCATTGATAAATAAAGCTGCATCAAAAACACCAAATAGACATTTTGGAGTAGAATTACAAAATAATATTACGGAAACTCCATCTAAACAAGAAAGTCCAGAGCATAGATTAATTACACCATTGACTTCAGAAAATAAAGTGATTCCATTCCCAAAATTACATAGACGCAAGTCTCTCAGCATATTTGATATAACAAAAAGTTCTTTGTTTGAGAGAAATGAAAATACGTTAAAGAGGCACGCGTTCGAAGAATTAGAAAATACTGCAAAATTAGTAAAAACCAATGTCAATTGTTCTGTGCCCAAAGCTAGAGCAGCCTTGTTTCGAGATGAAAGTTGCAAAAGAAGCTTGAAAGACATAACATTAAGCACTAAGACCTTTTACAATAATTCTAACTCAGACTGGAAGAAGAATTACAGGATTATTAACAAATCGTTTGAACAGAAGCAACAAAGAAATTTCATGGAACATATACACCATAGTAAAAAGTTCATGAGAAGGCACACTATAGGAGGCATCAATGGTGGAGTGTTTCATGGAGTTAGAAAACCAAAACCAAAAGCTAAATTAGGTACTACAAAAACTAATGCCGTAAATATTGTAAAAGATACTGTAGTCGATTCTGTACAAAAGAATATTAACGAAACGAAAGATATGGGGACACCTGGTAAAATATTGAGGGAAAAATCACCTAAATCAGAAATTGACTGTAATAAGCGTTTCTTCAAAATTAGAAGAACGTCTAAGAAAAATAGTTCTGCTACGGTAATGATAAACAATAACGTTAAATTAAAGGTTGAATCGAATGATAAAATCGCACTAAACGAAGAGAATATACAATCTGTTAGACAAGGTAATAAACGAGCAAAATTAATGGACATTTCGTTCGATACCACCGATTTGACAATAGATAATTCGGAATTGGAAGATGATATGATAGAGGAGAATAATATTACCAATATACTGAAAATGTTGGAAAACGATTGGGCCAACGACGAATACGATTCAATGGAAATACTAACTAATCAGAAATTTGAACCCATTTCGCCGCTAAAGCCGGTAGCAATTTTGAAAGATGTTACTATGTCGCCGGCAAGCGAACTTAGTAACTTGACATCAGTTATGAATATCAAAGACGTTAATACAGCAATAACTTTAGAAAATGTATTTTTAGATAATAATAAAAACAATGTTAAAGAGAATGAACAGAAGTACTACCCATTATTCAGTAAAGGATACTCTGCTAATAAAATAATTGAGTAAGTTTAAAGTCTTTAGTATGCTACAACATTTTCAAGTATTTCTTACTGATTATTTCGAGCTGAAGATTTAATTTTAATTACTATTTCAGCGAAATTGGTAAAAAGTCAGTAAATAGTATGAAAGGAAACGTAAATTGGCAATTATCCGTGAAACAAAATGGTGAAGATCAATATCAATTAGATGTAGGACAAACAAAATTCGGGGCCATACAATGTGCAGAATGCGGTGTCGTATATCAGTCGGGATGTCCTGATGATGAAAATGCTCATTTAAATTATCACAATAATAGAAGAACTCTAAAATTTTCTGTATGTAACTTATATATATATGCAATAAGTAAATAATACCGGAACACATAAATAATACATCAAATGTTGCATAATTGTAAATCTCTGATTACAAGGGTTGGAAGACAGAACGTGTAATTATGGAAGATCCTATTACGTCGAGTCGAGTGATTTTGATAGAACCTGGTGATACAAAAAAATCTTGGAATAAGATAAAAGATATTTTAACATACGTAGATAGAGATTTGGGATTAGTTAACACAAAACTATCCGATTATGAACATAAAAAGGTAACATTTTTTTTTTATTTTTAAATACTGGTCCATTCTAATTTGTTTCATTTTTAGGTGTACTTATATATAAGGGACAATGTCATCTTGGGAGTTTTAGTTGCAGAGCATATAAACACTGCTCACCGTATGATTCCTGAACTATTGGAATTGGATTGTTGTACAGCAGAAAGTGTACCAGCTAAATGTGGTATAAATGTTATGTGGACTGACATGAAATATCGCAGACAAGGCATAGCATCTAAATTAGTTGATATATTAAGGTAAACGTTTATTGTTAGATATCTATTAACAATTTTTTATTTCTTATCAATTAATGTTTTTAATCCTTTTAGATCTCAATTTTATTATGGTTATATATTGTCTTTGGATGATATTGCATTTTCGAGTCCAACTGTGAGCGGAAAAATATTTGCTGAGAAATATACTAAGACTAAAAACTTCAAGGTTTATACCTCCGTTTGTTATTAATTTTATTTTTGTGTAAGAGTATTTCTTAAATTGGTACATATTTTTTTTTAATGCTAGACTTATTTATTTGTTTTATTTTTTTAACGATTTTTCGTTCAGAAGTGGTTCATCTTATTAAAGTAACGATTATTTCTAAACAA
This sequence comes from Colletes latitarsis, assembly GCF_051014445.1. Taxonomy (NCBI): domain Eukaryota; kingdom Metazoa; phylum Arthropoda; class Insecta; order Hymenoptera; family Colletidae; genus Colletes; species Colletes latitarsis. The sequence goes on from NC_135138.1 coordinate 38,628,412, forward strand.
AACATAACTAACAATGTTTCCATTTCTAAAGCCTTTGAGTGCAGAGCATTTCGAAATCAAACATTCTATGGACGGTTGTATGGAAAATGCGATCGATTATGTAATGTTAGTTAAGTTATTGTTTTCATGATTTATTTTCATATAGAATACCATAATCCATTCGGATAAGATACAACAGGGTGACGAAATTGGCAGTTAAAAGACTATCTGCTCAGACACCCTATATATACATATGTATATATCCATAGCACTCAAAGGGTTAATACTATAATCATTACAATTTTGTGAATCCATGTTTTCACGCGTTTTAAATAGTAACGATCGGATCAGTTTGTGAACGATGATTTATCATTATTTTAAACGTATAAGTGTTATTTTAAATTTAATTTTTCGAAACAAAAAGGTTAAAAGCGATGGATAGGAATATTATAAACATACACGCAGAACCACAGAAACTTAAATCCGCTTCTGCACACATGAATGAATAAAGTTTGTTTCTTTAAATAAAGTTTTTATTCTATTAATGGTTATGAAACAAGAAGCTACGAGAAATATGTATTTAAAAAAAAACATATTAAACAAAAAAAGTAAATTGTAACACTTCCAGTTCAATTATCTTAAAAATATTAATAATATAAGGTTATAAGTTTATGTATGGTAATTTATGCGAGCATATTTCTTATTAACTACCATCTTCTGCTACCCCTTCTATGAGAGTAATCAGATTGTTTTTCATTTGCTCGCTTCTCCTTCCATACGTCGTATCTATCAGCCATCTGATATAATTCCACAGGAACTTCCTTTAGAGAACGAAAATTTCACAGAATTGTGTAAAACAATTTGTTTTCCAATTACAATTATTTAACAACTTACTTGATTAGCTTCTTCTAAAAGACTAATTAATTCTCTCGCAAGAGTCCAATTTTTCCTCGTCATAAATGCTATGCTTTCCCCTGTGCGTCCAGCACGACCAGTACGACCAACTCGATGAACATACTCTTCTATGTCCCGTGGAAAATCATAATTTAGCACATGCCTAAGGAAGAATTTTATTTTAGTAACACTCGAAAAAATCGATGTTTGCATAAAAGATATTAGATAAGATTGAACGTACGTAACATCTTCGATGTCGATTCCACGACTGGCAACGTCCGTCGCAAGAAGTATTTGAACTTCTCCAGTTTTCAAATCTTCTAATGCCTGTTCTCTATCGGACTGTTCCCTTCCTCCGTGTATACTCTGACAATTCACGCCTTGCAAGGCTAATTCACTCGCTATATCATCGACTTTAGACTTTTTTCCAAAAAATACTATTACTTTATCTGTTGGGGTCATTTCACGAAAGAATTGATACATCTGTTAAAAAAAGAACATTTAATAATGTATCCTTTTTTTTTATATAATATCGTTAAAACTATTTTGTATAATATTAACCATATCTGTCTTTTCATCTTCGTCAATAAGGTAAATTTTTTGTGCTACTGTATGCACGGTAGCTAAATCAAGAGACCCAACAAATATTTGAATTGGGTTTTTCATGTACGATTGAGCAAGACGTCTAACGCCTTGAGGCCACGTAGCACTAAAATACAAACAAATAATATAATTTTTGCTTCAATATAAAGCATTATTTTAAATTTGTTTAAACCGCATATCTCATATACCTTGTCATAACCGTTTGTCTATCTGGCCTTACGTCTAACAAAGTTTTCCTAATTTGCGGTTCAAAACCCATATCGAGCATGCGATCAGCTTCGTCTAGCACAAGATATGTGACTGATGAAACATTTAAAATATTCGCCTCCACAAGATCGTTTAGTCTGCCCGGTGTCGCGATAACTATTTCTACTCCTTTCAGTACAATATTAACTTGTTCCTTACGGCTGCCACCTCCGTACACACATACTCTACAAAGGTATTTATTTTTTGTTAATATGTGTTGAATTGTAGTGTACATACGAAAACTATTAGGTTATAAACTAAACAAAATGTTACTACTCACGCTTTTATACCATGATAAGAATATTTATTCACTTCTTTTTCAATTTGTAATGCCAACTCTCTCGTTGGAGCCATAACGAGTACATTGGGTCCATTTCGTTCCGACCGCGGTGTTTCCTGACCCTCGATGTGAATCAAAGCAGGCAATAAGAAAGCCAAAGTCTTTCCTGAACGTATCATTAATGTAACAGAGCTTTTGCTTATTGTATTCAACGAAATTATAACAATATTAAACATCCAAATAACTTACCTGTGCCTGTTTGGGCAATTCCAATAAGATCTTTGCCACTGAGAAGAACAGGCCATGCTTGACACTGTATCGGACTGGGTTTAGTAAATCCTTGTTTTCTTATTTCTTCCAGTATATCAGGATAAGCCTAATTTGTTTTAATTGGAGCAATGTATTCTTCTTCGTTAAGTATTTATTTCTAGATATCTTTTATTTACCTCAAAAGCTTGTTCAAACGTTACAATAGGATTAGGTATATCAAACTCTTCTGAATGATTCTCCTGCTCATCGAACATATACCTAACTTCTACATTGTTATTTATCTTCCTAATATGAGCTGCTTCTTCTTTTGTCATATTAGTAACAGACGGATGTTCTTTATAAAAATTTTTGATAATTGGAGCCAATTTTGACCATTTCTGATTTCGATAATTATCCTAATAAATATATTCATGAGAAAATAATATTAAGAACTATGTTGAGTATAGTCATAACAAATTGATTTTGACAATCTATATAAACTTACACATTGTTTATTAGCTTCGGCCCAATTGAATGTGGAAAAATCGATTTCTGATTCATTCTCATTGTTTTTTTGCTCTTCTTCTGGCTTTGACGGTAAATACGAGGGATCTTGCAATAATTCTTCTATCAATTGTTTAGCTTGTTCCTGTGCTTCTTTAGAACCAACTATAGTTACAGCAGTAGTAGAATTTCCACTTGATCTATTAACCTGTGTCAAAACAACCTTCAGATAAATTTATTTATTTATTTATTAAGTTAAATTACATTATTTTATTCAATTATCTTGTATATGATTTTATATATATACATAAAAGTGAGCAAATTTAACAAAACATGATAAGTAAAAATTCATTTGGAACTTATTATTTTCAATTTTCAAGTAAGTGGACTTGTTCCACGTTTGCTTTAAGTTTTTTATATGCCGTCCATACCTTTAACAATCCATATACTTAATATAGAAATTGAGGTTCTTGTTTATATTACCTACCTATACTCTTTCCTTGTTTACACAAGACAAGCCAATATTGGCTACATCCATAATTAATATGTACCTTGATGGGGCATGGATGGCATATACAATTCCTAATATACAAGGTACAAAAACTTTAAAGAAAGCTGCATAATACAGTACACTGGAAATATTTAAATTTGCTACATACATAGTCAGATTAAATTATACACTTAAAATCTCAAATTGAGTAAGTAACATTTATTGAAAAGTATAAAATACTTTAGTTTTGTTTTAGTAATTTTTTAAGAATTTCAATATTTTTTGACATTGTTACCATATAATTTGTGTGGATATAAGTTTACAAAAATTAATACTCTTTTATATGTGCTTACATGAATTCTTGTGCTTGTTTTATCTTGAAGTTCTCTAATATTAGATCCACTTTTACCAATTAGTTTTCCTACTTTGTCGCTATCAATATTTATGATAAATTTCTCTGATTTATCGTCAAAGCTATCATGACCAGAGCCAAATGATTGATTTTGTCCTCTCCTAGAGTAAGTACTCCTTCGATATCCTCCTCTATCATTGGATCTTGAGCCTTGATTATAGTTTGCAGACGAATAAGACGAATTTCCATAACTTCGTTGATTATTGTCCATTCTATTATAAACAGATTTTTAATTGTCCATTATAAAGAGATCTTTGACGTATTTATTTTCGTGCGTTTCTATGTACATTTTAATATTTAACATTTTGCCGTGCCAAAAACAGTAATGATGAATTATATCTGTAAAAATATTCGTACGAAAAATATACGCGAGTAAACATCTTTAAATTAGCATTCATTAAACGAAATGTATCAATTACGATGAATAGGATAATATTATTATAAGAAAATAAATATTAACGTTAAATTGATCTACCTTTCAGAAACACGTGCACGCGTTGACATTGTAAAGCTCGGTAGAACACTCAGGAATATTTTGTAAACGATCTTCAAAATTTAAGTCATTGAATTTATGGAGACAAGTTCCAGGCTCACCGCTAGGGTAATAAGAACAACGAACAATTCTAGCAAATGTTTGAATAGGATCCAGTGTTACCAGACCGGGCACTAGGTGCATCGGGAACTCCCCATTCCATTTTCGTTCAAAGGGGGTAAGTATCAGTTTGCTTTTGTCGATTCTCCGAACTCTACGAGCTCGCGTATACGTGATCTGGCATAGTGTTCGAAAGTGGAAAGAGGAGTTTCATTCATTGTTTTTATAACCTATTCTAAAGTTTAAATAAAATTAGCCAGTATTTCAGCTACGTAATAAGAAAAAAATTGTATCTTAAAGGAATATAAGAAACAATAGAATGGGACTTTATGATTTCTCCTTTATTACGTTGCGTAACGACTGTACGTAAATTACTTTTCTGCCGACTGTAGAATTCATATGCTCTTCTAGCTGGTTCAAACTCGAAATTCTGTTCATTCTAGTTTAAAAACTAAATATTTTCATATAAGAATATAGGGTTCATTGATTATTGATAAACCTAAAGTCAAGTTATGCTATCGTCATCGTAAACACAATCGAAATGTTCTTACATAATGGAGGTTAACATTCAATTATCATGTACAAATCCTAATAAATACATGTAAGTTTTGTGCAACTTTTTGTTTATTAATGGATAACTATTGTTTTAAACGAAAAATTAAAGAAAAAAACTCACTGAAATCAATGGAAATTAGATTGTTCTTAATTTATTCGATATTTATTATTTTACAAACAGGAAGATAGAATTCCAAAATCCTGTTTTCATGTAAATAATATCACTAAAAACGAGGCAAGCGTAACATAGTGCCCCAAGTGTATTATATATTTCCTGGAAATATTCCATTTTCAATTTGGTCTTCCCACTTCTCTACCCAGTCAGAGGGACACATTGCGATGTAACATTTCTTGAAATACTGACAAGCTTCGTAATTTTCGCCGTGACGGCTCTTACAGCGATGAAAGTCCAGGAAGCTGGTATAACAGTACCTGTATTAGGAACACAAATAAATGTGATTTTACATTTAAAAAATATAATTTATCGTTATAGAATATAATACTAGTATATTTCTCTTTTTACCTTGTTTGGTTTTGATTTGGGAACCTTGGGTCATACGGTGCTGTGCATGGCTTGAGTTCTCCAGTATCAAGGTTTGGTAAATCAGTAGGAGTTCCAATATTCATGTATTTAACCATATTGTTGCTGCTTAACAAGTTACAAGTTACTTAATCTATTATATTTATTGAATGACCTACATATGTCACCCTCCCTTTCTCCCTAAAGGCAAACTCTCTATGCATGTCTCTCGCTCTAGTCCGTTTGTCTCTTGCATCACTTAACGCTATCACAAATAAGTTATTTCTCCACTACAATTATTTTCCATCCTCTGATTACTTAACAACATTCTTCAAGTTAAAGTAGTTAATAATCTGATACTATGCATCCATAATTTCTGATTAACACGTTTGTACATTCTATATTGTAATGGTAAAGGAAAAAGAATTCATTCTGTATATATTTTTTTTTCTTTTGGATAGCATGTTTGTCCAAATAACAAAACACGTTACTCCGAAGCTCGTTAAAATTCAGAATAATTTAAGTATGAACAAAATTCTTTAAACTTGATTGACAGCTGTTCTGTTTTTGCTTAAGTGTAATTCTGAATTCATTATAAAGAGTAGTATTTTAAAAAAAATACGATCATTGTAGTTGAAATGAAATAACAAAGTGAGAAACAAAAACTGAAATCAGTTATTTGACCAGTGGTCTAGTGTTGTCTTCTTCTTGGCAACAAACTTCTCTATATTTTTTTACTTCGGCCATGTAAAGCGACCAAGCATCCTTGGGCTGTTCAACGGTTTGTTCAGTCTTTGGCTTAGCAACCATTCCAGTTTTTAAAATCCTCCCTCCTCGCCTTTTCCCCACCATCAATGGTGGGGGAGCTACGCTTTTCTCTTCCAAAACAGAAGTCGTCGGTTTTTGCGCGGGTTGCATTTGTTCTTGCATCTTTTTAAACATTTCCATAAAACTACCATCATTCTTAAAAGCATTAGATTGCGGAGGAACGACCGGTTGTGGTAATGTTGCTTCTATATTATCTTCCGCGTTATCGGATTCGTACGATGGCGCTCTATGGTACCTACGGCTTTCTCTGCCTCTATGCCTGTCTCTACTCCTATTGCGGCTACGGCTACGCCTTCGGTCTCTGGAACGTGATCTTCCTCTTGATCTGGATCTTGATCTATCCCTTCTAGAATATTTTCGCGATCTATCTCTATCCCTATCTCTATCTCGATCCTTGTCTCTGTCAGGCGACCGAGATCGTTTGTGCGATCGACTCGGGGGCGATTTTGATCCACTGCGTCTTCTTCTACGTCTTTCCTGTGGCGAATCGTTTCGAGAAGTTCTACTGCTTCTATAGTCCGATGGCGAGGATGAACGACGCGACGACATTCTGTTTTTGTACCCATCGTACGTCGTATAAGATGCACTATACATAGGAGGCGAAGGCGGAGCAGGCGGTGAGTCTGTATTGGACTTGGAGCCACGTTCGTGCCGTTTTGAATCCATTGTTGCGCTTGAGTGCCTCTCTCGTCAGGCTGAATGGACAGATGGACACCTATAAGGATAGAAACTGCCTTCTATAAGTACACCGCCCATTTTTTCTTACCACGCCTTTATCTGATTGGTTTTAAATGTACGCGTATGCAAGAGACAAGCGGATATAGCGAGAGACCAAAATATATATATAGATATATATAGATATATATAGATATATATATATATTGACTGACATTGAAACAGAAAAGAGAGTTCAATCAAAGCTAAGATTTATTAATTTCAATACCATTGGACATTTAGCTTTGACTGTATGCCTCATCTATAAATATGGTTTCATATGCATAATTGTCTACAAATATTTTAGTAACTACCACTAGTACTAATTCATAATTATACTTCAATAAATTATCTTTTCGTAAAAAAGTAGTTGTACATTGTTATATAATTCCATTGTGTTTCTCTTCCAGTATTTTATATTAAGAGAATGTATATGTTGTCAATGATATTTCAAATTACATCGTTCATAATAATTGATTCAAATTAACTGATAACGGTACGATAATTGAAAACTTAACTCTTACATATATTTTTGGGAAAGTATTTAGAACACGTTTGGTGTGTCGAAGATATCGATAATTAGAAATGCATTTGCATAAATAACAAGATTTTGAAGGCATAATTACATTAAAGCGTAACATATTTGATCCATAAACTGTATAAATTTCAACGTAATACTGTACAAAAGGTAGCCGTTGACGGAATAGAAAACAGTTCAGCCCTTCTTGAATAATAATCTCATCTTTTGTATATTATAAATCTTTAATAATTATTTATCACAAACGTAGTTTGATTTACATCGGAATAGATAATATAGAAAAATGACAAAAGGAAGAGAGATAGATAAAATATGAAAATTGATAGAAAAGCCTTATCCAAAATCAAGTACGACTTTCGGATTAGAATCTGAATTAGTTCCCATAAAAGTATAGATAAAACCATATTGGTATATATGGGATTTTCTCGAATAATTCGTCAACTATATTAGTCACCAAAATATTCTACAATTAGGTTACATGAAATATTTTTATATAAAATACCTTAATCAGCCGTGCGATTGAAAACAAAATGGCCACTACGCAAACTGCGCCAGACTGTTACGTCATACATTTACGTCTAAGACAGAGTCAAATATGATTCTGGAAGGGTACATCGCAAACGTAAAACATACAGTAAACCTTATCCGATAGAGTTCGCTCGAATCTAACGCAACTAGTGTTTTTTTTAGATGTACCCGTCACACTTACCACTGAACCCCCTTTTTATACTTTTCAACTATTTCCTACTAGACCAGAAGTATCCGATGTTATAAAGGTGATTCATTTAAAAATTAGTTGATGAACCATGGATCAAAATGATTCTTGCTTCTCTAGGAGAAAGTCACTAGGTTCTACATCAACTAAAATCTTGGCTCGTTTAAGTAGGCGTTTTGATTGGTGCTAAACTGGTGACTTTCTTCTGGAGGAGCAAGAATCATTTTGCCCCATAGTATTCTCAAGAGGTTTTTGACTCAACGGAAGTAATTAATATTTATTAGGAAAACTTTATTGTGCGTGAACATAAAATATAAGGGGTTTAATTTTGAATTTATATTTAAGGATAACAAACTATTTAGATAGTTATCAAGTTTGATTAGTTTATTCATTTTTTTAACGATATTTTTACGTTTCCTTAAAGCAATGGTTCTCAGTGTCGTTAACCATTTCAAAGTAAATAATCTTTATATCTAATAACTAGATAAATTTGTTATCTCATATTATTTCTAATTTTCTTTTATTATGTAACAGCATTTTGTTTTATTATCAGTCATGATCAAACAAATGGAATCCAATTTCGGAAATGGACTGAAACTTAAATGAGGTTGGGAATATTTACTCTGGATTGTATAATTTTCCATCATTTATGTTTATAAATGTTCTTAAATATTTTAAAATAACGTTTCGCACAGGAGTTTTGTGCAAAAATATCATCGATATAGAAAAATAAATAAAAAATCTGCAGAAATATTAGAAAATCGCGTGAACTAAGAACCGGATCTGAAAAACAACGAAACGCAAACGTATCCTATGAAGGTGGCGCTGTGCTCGTTCATTCACATCCGGCTCTCCATTTTCTTTTGGTCATCGTGTCGCGTACAATTGTGTTCTTGTTCGCACACGTTCGTTATTGATCGTTACGTTTCTCAATAAATTGTTAAGACGTTCAAAATCGTATAATTAAGAACACTCGCTAGTCTGTACGTTGCACAATATCCTCATACTTCATTTCTCTCGACCATCGTAATCCTCTTTTGGTTTATCGTGTGCTAATGCGTGGTATTTCAGAAAGCTCTCCTACTCGCGCAATGGCGGAGGATTTGGATGTCGAGGCGATGCTGGAGGCGCCATACAAAAAAGGGGTAAGGCTTAATTCTTTTCGTTACTTTCCTTCTTCTTCGTTTTTATGTCTCGGTTTGTTCCCTCGAGGTCCTAATTTTTTTTTTTTTAATCCCGTAAAGTCCACCCCTCAAGTCTCAACGCACGCAAAATCCAATTACGGTGGCGTACTGTTCTGGGCATGTTCAGTCATGTTGCGTTCGAGAGAAAAAAAAAAATATAGAAATGTCCGTCCTTACCTTCCTGTATATATACATGTAGAACAAAGTACGCCCTTGTCTCTCATACCGACTATTGATCAATACCTCCGTTTTCTGTACTTATAGATGGTACGTAACATGTACCCTCGCGCTCGTAGGATGTTCGGCAGCGAGTTCCTAGAATGCACTTGAAATACGAGGTATTAAGAAAAGCCATCACTAACATCATTTTTACTTAATTCTGTTTTCTTTCTTTATTTTCACTTGTTTTGTATAATTTGTTTGTTTTTTTTTTTTTGTTTTTTAAATTTTACTTTCTCAGAAACCGTAACGTTTATTATTTACATGACGTAGATAGAATTGCTACTGTCATCTTTGTAACAACCATAGGAAGAGAAACAATTATGAAAAACGATGTTTTGTAATTATAGGGAATAAAGTGAAAAGAAAAAAGTAAATCTGTTAGGTGCTGTTCTGCCATGTGCCATGCTATTCTTTTTATCTTTACGATGTACATAAAAAGTGCAGAAGAATAAATCGAGCTGTCTCTGTAACCATTATATGTGCATAGACTTATTTACACAGTGTTGACAATGTTTTATAGTAGAAGGGCATAACTTCTACACGCATCTTTTGCATTTTTAGGTGGAACGATAAGGGTATCTGTCAATTTTTAAAATTGAAGCATTCCCGCATTGGCTTTGCTTTGTTTTTTGGTTTACAGGAGTCTTGTATATGCACCTATTTTATATATAATTGTATATCAATTCTTCTTTTTCGGAAGAAGCGTGCATTGATATAATCGTTTGAAATTAAATAAATCAGATGAATAGTCTTTATGTTGAGAAGGAAATGTGTTTTGATCAAATTAATTTGCAAGGAGTAAATTGCATTTCATTTATGTGCTATAAGAGATGTAACAATAGTTTCATTGAAATATATTTTATCCAGATAGGAACAAAAATAAAACTTGAAGTAAAATAATTGTGTTACAAAAAAAATTTATATTTCTCTATGATAAAAGTAACATTTATTACAAATATTGTGTATGTATCAGTTTCTTGTAAAAAGTAACATATAATTAATATATTATACTTTGTATTTTGCAAAAAATAACATGTAATTAATTTTATATGCTTAAAAATATGTTGGACCATTGTTCCTGATCATTTGATCGGAATTAAATACGTTATGTCCACTAAATTATTTCTGATGTTCCCTTTTCTTTTATAATTCTTATAGTTTATCATTAATAAAGTATTGTCTGTGCTATTTCGAATTCAAAGGTAGTAATTTGTACATAAAATGCATGGTAAATTGGCAAGCAGGATTAATATGTCATGAGGTTTAAACGAGAAAATGTTTTGAAAACTATATTCGCAAATACAACCAAGTTTTTGTAGAAACTTAGTAATTATTCATAAACCATATTAATAGAAAAGGATAGATTAATAATTCTAACATCACTGGTACATGCATTTAACACCATTATCATCATTCCATTGCATCAAATGTGGTATACCAAGTATGAGTTCGGTTTTAATCATCTGAAACATTTTCTCTATACAGCTAAGTCATCTTGTAATATATCGAATGGAAGCTGCGAACGATCGTCGATCGTTTTTTTCTTATTACAAGATAATTAATTGAGTATACATGCAGGGGTTGTAGGCTAGCAATTAGGGTTCACATCTCGTGTTACATTAAAAACGTGCTGTCTTTGACGAGGGCTCTCTTTTGCAGAAGAAAAAGGATGTGTGGTTGGCCATTGGTAGTTTAAGACCAAGGCATGCTCAACCCAAGATTGCAATGCTTTCCTAAAACCCGATAAAATAATTGGTAAGTTTGAGCCAGGTGTATGCGAGGCATCGCAACGCTACGCTCGCCCCGTCTCTCTGTCTCTCTCTTTCTTTTCTGTCTCCCCATCTCAGCCCCCTCAGACCAATATAATCTACCTGGAAAAGAGAAAGAGCACGAGAGTGCACCACCGTCCAACGCCAAATAGATCTTCGATTGCATAGTGCTTGAAGGAGAGTTGTCCACATGGTTATAAAGATTAACAGAAGACAAAGCTTCACGACCAATATATTTTATTTCTGAAACTACTGTCAGACTTTAAATTGTACAATTTGTACACAATCTATCGTTACAAAATTTACTAACGTTCTATGATTTGCTTTTTGTCCCCTTGTTCGCGCATCCCTGCCACATCGGCTGGCTGGCATGGCATTCAACTGTTTGCTGTTCGTAGGAGCAGGACTCCTCATCCAAAGACAAATCTTCCAAGGAGAATGGGTCTAGCCGCAAATCGTCTGGGTAAGCACAGTTTATATGTCATTGATTCAATTAACTCTTTGTGCTCACTACCTTTTTTAACAATTTTAATCTTTTTATAGATTTATTTTTATAAAAACTATGTGACTTGAACTTGTTCGAGTTTTATATTTGTATTACATGTATGTATAGTAATTCTATAATACTTGAAAAGCAAATGGTTGAGAGCACAAAGTAATAAGCAAACTAAAATAATCCTAAGAATATAGTTAGACATTTTCACTATTATATTTCTTGCCTAGTCAAAAATTACATTTCTGTACATTATTATTATAGTGTGTTGGAGAATAAAAATAAACGATTTCTTTATTAACATTTTGCAAAATATATTGCTTGAGAAACAGTAAGAGGACTGGATTTTTATTAAGGTTTTCCTTTTATTTATTAATTTAGTTCTTTGTGCTTAATTGCAAATAAAATTATTATAATGTCCTGTCCTTTTATATCGAGTTCTTGAAAATATAAAGCACACGTGTTTACGAGTATTTAAAATCATTTCATTTGAATCTTTAGCATTGTAAACTGAGGTAAATACTTAATTGTTTGTGAACATTTCAAAATAGCCATTCCGCGTACGTTTATAGCTATTTGAAGTTATATTCTCTTTGTTATAGACCCCATACAATTAGTGTAAATGCTGGTTATTTTCATAATTCCAAAGGTTAAACCCAAAGATGGTAAGTGTTTAGGCAGAATATCTGTATTACAGATTCAGTTACAAATGTGAAATATAATAAATAATTATTGGTAGAGATTTTAAGCGTAAAAAGTATATAGGAACGAAATTAACTAAAATTTATAAAATGTTGCATAAGTTATTTTAAAATATCAAGTACTGTTCTGCTTAAAGTTTTAATTATAGCATATTTATATATACTACATCTTTAGAGAACTATGTGGAACTAAAATGGGATATGCGGGGGTCTATGCTTGCAATGTTCCTGCTATTACCAAATTGTAATTGAATTAAATAAAATTCTTACCATTAAGGGTTTCGATTAGTAAATTCGAAATTTGTTGCTTTAATAATTGTTTTGTAACGTAAAGTATTAAAATTATGCCACGCAAATTGTATCTAAAGTTATTTAAAAAATTCATACTTGTTATCGAATTAATGGTAGATTTACAGAACCCGTTAATTCGATACTTACATTGTAACAACAATATGTGCAATCGCGTATGTCATAATATTACATATTGAAAATTTAAGCGTATATAAAATTTCTAAGTCCCAGATTCTTTTCTTTGTTTTTTTTAGGAAGAGCAAACATCGTTCTCGTTCCCGTTCTCGATCGCGAGACCGCAGGGAGAAAGATCGTCGCGATCGCGATAGAGACAGAGATAAAGATCGTGACAGAGACCGCGATCGTGGTGATCGTCGACGCAGATCAAGATCGAGAGATCGAAGAGACCGCGACAGAGACAGAGACAATGACAGAGATAATAGGGATCGACGGGATAGAGATCGGGATCGAGATCGAAGAAGAAAACGATCGCTTACACCGATTACACTTCCCCGAGCAAGACCACCATTTGGAAAAGGTGTCAGTCCCCTTGGAATGTAAGTATACAAGTGTTGAATATTAAATTAAGAAACAGCACCATTTGTCGAGTACTTTTATAACTCTTGCAATTAATGACATCAAATTGACACAAAGGAAGAACGGATCCATGTTGTTATTAATCCAATTAGGAGTACAATATAATAATGAATGCAATAAAGCAATACAGAATAAAAAAAGAGAAACTAAGAAAATAAATTTATATGTACATTGCAGTAGAAACGATGAGTTGACGCCAGAAGAGCGCGATGCTCGTACAGTATTTTGTATGCAACTAAGTCAACGCATACGTGCACGCGATTTAGAAGAATTCTTCTCCAGTGTTGGTAAAGTTCAAGATGTCCGACTTATTACTTGCAACAAGACAAGGAGGTTTAAGGGTATAGCGTATGTTGAGTTCAAAGATCCGGAAAGCGTTACACTGGTAAGTTAACACGAATAGTGTGTGTTGGGCATTTAGTTAATTTTCATTTGTTAAAGTATATTTAATTTATTTATAGGCACTCGGATTATCGGGTCAAAAGCTATTGGGTGTTCCTATAGTAGTACAACACACTCAAGCTGAAAAGAATCGTATGGGCAATTCAATGCCAAATCTTATGCCAAAGGGTCAGACAGGACCAATGAGATTATACGTTGGATCTCTTCATTTTAATATTACAGAAGACATGCTTCGTGGTATTTTCGAACCTTTTGGGAAAATTGACAATATTCAATTAATTATGGATCCAGAAACTGGTAGAAGCAAAGGCTATGGATTTTTAACCGTATGTACTTGAATATGTTACAAATTTACTTGAATTATTTTTTTTGTTTATTTAAATATATTCCTATTTTTCTGCATACAGTTTAGAAACGCCGACGACGCGAAAAAAGCTTTAGAACAATTGAACGGTTTTGAACTTGCTGGGAGACCTATGAAAGTTGGTAACGTCACAGAACGTACAGACTTAATACAGGGACCATCGCTTCTCGATACAGACGAATTGGATCGAAGCGGTATTGACCTTGGTGCTACTGGAAGGTAAATAATGTTCATATAATTTTTAATATTTTTCACCTTTTCAACATTTGTAACTAATGTTTCGATGAAAATGTTTTTAGGTTACAACTGATGTTTAAATTGGCAGAAGGAACCGGTCTTGAAATTCCTCCTGCAGCTGCGAACGCGTTGAACATGGCTCCTGTTATGTCGACGCCACAACCACCCCCACAAGCTGCCCCGCCTATAGCAACACAATGTTTTATGTTGTCGAACATGTTCGATCCACAAAAGTAAGTTGGTACAATTAGTTTTTACGTAAAAGAAATGTGCATATCAGTAGACCTAGTGTTTGATTTTCCGTTTTTCACTAGGGGAATGCATATGCTATATAAACCAAGTTATCTCAAAACATTGTTTCATGCGTGTATGTATACGCATGTTAAAAAATGATAATTTAACATTACAATAAGCCCTAAATGTGCGCAATCGAATACAAGTACAACTTGACTGCATCGTGCGATTAAAACAGAATTTATGCATTTTGTTTCAGCGAGACAAATCCAAATTGGGCGAAAGAGATTCGCGACGATGTGATCGAGGAATGTAATAAACATGGTGGCGTGTTACACGTGTACGTGGATCAAGCCTCTCCTCAAGGTAACGTTTATGTCAAGTGTCCATCAATTGCGACGGCGGTAGCGGCCGTTAATTCGTTACATGGTCGATGGTTTGCGGGACGGGTGATAACGGCCGCGTACGTGCCAGTTGTGAACTATCATTCGCTATTTCCGGACGCGATGACCGCGTTACAGTTACTGGTTCCAAGCGCGCCAAGAAGAGGGATGTGATCCTAAAAGCCGTTGTGAGAGGCGAGTTACGAATGTATAAATTCTTATAGTATTATGTTTTTTCTTACCGATTTTAGAGAAAAGAACTGTCATTATTATAACACGTAATCACATCATTTCAAGTCGCTGTTCGAATTATCAATCGCGAAAGTACAGAACAAACGAGAGCAATCTCGTGTACACGCAAGCTCCTTCGATATTCGTAAGCGCAATTGTTCTTTTTTTACATCGAAGCGAGAACATATGGTAAATCATTTGCAACGAGAATCGATCGTATTTATTCAATAAAAAAAATCCTCGGAAGCACTTTGTCGAACTTCGGAAATCTTGACCAATTAATACACGACAACATCGGAGGTATTGCCCTTGATACATACTCTGGATGGATACACTTACACAGGGGTACGAAATTTCCCCTTAAAAATAGTTATTTATTAACACAGTACAATGATTTAAGAGTATTACGTGTGTTGTGTTCACGTATCGTTATATTTAACAGATTCAGCACAACCGAAGGTATACTGGGGCTTCAATTGCCTTATTTATCAGCTATATTACAAAAGGGCGACGGAAAACTGTCTATTAAACAATTGCCTATTATCTATTTCTTCGTAAGGTTGAACGATTTTTGGCGCTTAATCCGTTAAAGCAAAAGCAAATATTAATGATAAAGTGAAACCATTGCGTATGTTAATGCATATATTGTGGTGGAATTTTCTTCACAAATTTATCGTAACGTCAAAACTCGCAGCAAAGGTTGTTTCTTTAGGAAAAACATAGACTTGTTATATATTAGTAAAAAAAAAACGCGTAAAATATTGCGAGGATGAAAGAGAAGAAGGGGTCTGCAGGCAACTAACATTATCGATAAGATTTTTCTTTCGTTTTGGTACAATCGATAATATGACAAATATTTTTAACAATGTTAATTTTCTTGAAACGATACAAACTGACGCAAAGCTAATGTTCGTTCAGGGAACTAATTTACGCGCGTACTTACTATTTCTGTGTATTTGTTATATACACAATTACATAATGGCCTTCGTTTTGATCGTAAAATGTCTGCAAACTTGTCCTTAACATTGTGAAATTATTTATTTATTTAGATAAATAAATTATTCACGAATGTTTTTAATTATAAGGAAGCAATTTAAATGGTTAATATAGAGGTGTTCGTGTTAGAAGAGAATACGCATAATATACATTTTTAAATTTATATTTACAACGCTTACACATGGGAGTTTCTAATATCATAAAATATCAATGAATTGTCGGTCCAGAGCTCGTTGCTGTGTTACAATTTCCTGTAGAAACACGAAGCGTGAAAAAGATTTCGTAAATAATATTTGTCAATTTAATATGCTTTCGTTATTCCTGCAGACCTCTATTTACTTGAGAATCAAATACGATAACCTGTATAAAGTGGTTTGTAAATTAACACGAACTGTTCGTAGATATAAACAATGCTGTAACTTCGTATTATTAAAACGTGGGTGTACACTTCGATAATTATAAAAGTAAAATTAATGTGATACGTTATGTGGATATGAAATCCTCCTCTAGTATACATATTGTAAATGCGCAAACATACTTTTCTGACATTTGTTCGTTCATACACGTGATAATTTAAGTGATTGTAGCATACGTAAGGTTTTCATTTCTTATTGTAGAATAGAATACAAAGATTATTTTTTAACCTTCACTGTATGTATCTAACTTAGACTACAAATGCTATTTTGAACACATTGAATGAAAGGTAATCTTGTGTACGTTTTATAAAAATTCTACAAAGTTGAAATTATTATTTAATAAATTAACTAAAATTAATTGAAAACAGCATTTGCCATATGTATCGATAAAAATTTTCTTTCGCGACTCCTTTTGGATCTTACGAGACGCCTTGCTTAATTTCATTTTTTTACTTCTTCCTTATTTTGTTACAAATGTTTAGAGATACAAATTTTAATATGTGATTTATTTTATTTCAACCATTTTAAATCGGCACATAAAGCAATATGATCACTTGGAGACACGACAGACGGAAGAGCCGTGTACAAGCTAAGCTCATCTTTACTAGGAAGTGGTACAATTTGTTCGATGCCTAAATGATCCTTTTGGTAAAATATGTAATCTAAACATCCGCAAAAGGTACCTGTATAATTTGTATATTCGGGAGTACCACAAGCACTAGATAAATTAAGATCGTGTTTGAGGGAAACATTGCCTACAGATTCATCAGGACCTATAATAGAGTAAGAGGAAATATACTCCAAATAAATATAAATTTTTTATGTATATATAATTCACTATATTACTATGACATTAAATTAACTTACTAAATTTCCATTCAGCATGATCTTCTGGTATATACTTTTCGGTCATTAATCGATAAACTCCACTCTCCGGTCCACTGTTAAAATCTCCACAATAAATAATACTAACATTGCATTCTGGGTTCTAAAAATGTTTCGTATGTTATAGATGTACGAAGTAGATTGCAATTATGTAAATTATTGAACGTAAGTACCTGTTCCATCATTTCTTTGGCAAATTTCTGTAAATAAATCAGACCATAATATGCTTGTAACAAACGTATATACCCTGCTTGCGGTCGGTAATATAAGTGCGTATTGCCAACAATTAAGATTTCAGAGTTTTCTTTAGATCGTAGTATCAATGTCTGCAATATAATTTAAATGTATAGTGCATCGTTAAGTACGAAGAAATTATATTTAATAATAAAATAGAGATTATTGTGCTCTAGTACCTGTATAATTGTACTTCGATTTAAAAATGTCTGTTTTACATTTTCGTTTTGTATCTGTGACCAAATGGCATTAAATCCACTGAAATTTGTAGATTGAGACATGATGCTATAATCGCAACTTAATTTATCGAATCTTTCCTGATTATAAAATATTGCGAGTCCTTCTCGCGTATCACTTTTAAGATTATATATACCATCGTAGTTCAACGCACACAGAGACACTAAATCATTTTCATAAACATTCTTATCTACTTCTTGAAGGCATATTATATCTGCATTATATCCTGTAAAAATTTGTTACCCATATTTAAATTTCTTCATTCTTACAATAAACACGAAACACTAATGAAAGAACCAAAGTTAAAAAGTTACCTATTAATTCTTTCAAAATTAATAATTTTCGATAATCCATCGATAACGCATATGATGGACAATATGGATATAAAACATCTTTGGATAATTCAGTATCAGAATATATGCTTGCCAATATGTTATACGATGTTACTCTGAAACTTCAATTCTGTTTTTAAAAGTAGCAATTTTTACTTGTACTTTCGTATGTAAATTTTAAACAATATATTTATGAATATTTGATGTAAGTAGAATAATAATGTTTTAACACTTATTTGGCCAGAACTGGGTTACACTGACCCAGCATTGACATGTACTGTTGCTCTGTACTACACCTTTTTGCTAGAAATTTACCTTTTACCAGACAATTTATTTTTGGTAAATTCATGTCTGACTTCAAAAGGGCACAGTCCTGGACCAGCTTCTACAGTGTAATTGGATGTGACTTCTATAGTTGGTCCAGTTTGTATGTTATTTCTTGGTATACACATTATTTTTAATTTACATCCTATATCAGATACATTAGGTGTGTATAAATATTCTTCTCCAACAAGGATCCAATTTCTTTTATTGCTTTTGTACCAATTAAAAGTTGACCTTAGTTTATCAACATAAGTGGATTCAAATTTTGTGGGATAAGTTGGAAAACCGGTTAAAATGCTTGATGGTAATTTTATCTTGGTGACACACGGTACATTCTGTTTTAATATACATTCTGTATCAAAAA
This sequence comes from Colletes latitarsis, assembly GCF_051014445.1. NCBI lineage: Eukaryota > Metazoa > Arthropoda > Insecta > Hymenoptera > Colletidae > Colletes > Colletes latitarsis. The sequence continues at coordinate 38,647,427 of NC_135138.1, forward strand.
TGATCAATTTTACATTTAATGGATCTTCTAAAATCGACTTACAAGTAAGTTCGCCATCAATGACAGAGTCATTTTTTATTAATTTAATCGTTTTATCTTGGATGAAATCATCCACTGTACTATTTGTTGATTCTGTATCTTTAGACATTTTTCTCATTTTCTTATTTTTTCTCTTTAGATTTTTCATAGCGTAATTAGTTATATTTACGTTTATTCTGTGAAGAAAAGTATTTATGGACTCATTCACGTTTCTATTAAAATTGAATTGCCTGTCTACGTGTAGATTAGGATTCACATAACGAAGTGACACTTGAAAGTTGTCGCTACCCTCGTCGTATTTTATAATTGCTTCGTTCATGTTTAACAATAACTTTTCCTGAGAATAATACTTGGGAAGATGTTGGCTAAGTTTTGAATATGATAAAAATGAGGTTAGATACTTTGAATAGAATTTACCCACTAATCTAGACATCTTGTGCTATCATATTGTGCAACTTACGCGGTATACGTATTATACAACGTTAAAATAATAAATTTCTAGGCAAGGACTATAAATAACGCGTAACAAACAGAGCCCAAATACACGTGTACTCGTAACAGTGGCCTTTTCTTGTTTAGTTAACAAACTGTCATAGAGTAGCGGAATGCATTATAATCAATCGGTCTGCTAGTTGGTACTTAAACCACAGACGAGGTATACGAGTAGACTTTTCACCCAATATATTTTTTCGGCCCATTTTTCTAGGGCTCTAGAGCCCCATTACCATTTCCGTGTCAGAAATTTTAATAGTTTTTAACGGAATGAGAGCTGTACGATTCAGAATTGAGCATCGATCGATTAATTTCAATGGAGTAACCAATCGATTAAGATTATTTAAAGATTTCAAGATTATTAAAATACGTAAAGATGTACCTCATTACTAAGTACACCGTAAATCTTCTATTTTTTATTTTAAATTGTAATATATAATTTATTTAAAAAATAACTCGGTATGGCAGTCAGATTGGAACTTCTCGACAAGCTTGGGCGTTTTAGCATTAGAGGGCCTGAGGTCGATAAATAAGCGCCATTTAGCGTTGAATGTAACGAACTATTCCACGATAAACTTGGGCGGCTCTCTCGACTCCCACGAGAGGGTCCGAAATTACTTTTTCTCTATTTCAGTGTAAATTTTTCTTTTATTATGGGCTTTGTTTATACATATGTATGTGCCTATATGTATAGCTCTGTGCTAGTGCCGCGAAGACGGACTTTGGCTGTTCAAGAGCACGTTCTTTATCGATTTCCCGAAGTTGCATGAAATGCTGGCCGGGCGTAACATGTGGCTCGTGTGGTAGGATATGTCGGCTTTCCCCACCACTCCGTTAAATGCTAAGGAAGTTCGTCGTTACTAATGTCGACGTCGATGCACTCAATTATGCCAGATCTGGCCACACTGAATAGAGGTTCTATTTTTGACTTGTGCAGTTACATGTTAGATTACGGACACTGTCAGCTCTTCGTTGAAATGGAGTGAGAACAAAATTGAAAGCGCAAAATGACACAGACCGCTATGATAGCTGCGTTTTTGTAGCGAAAGAGTTTTCATGCACAAGAGTTGTCCTATTCGACCGACAAAGTTCAGTCTCCCAAAGGATCATGATATGTTTGTAAAAGTCATATTTATTGCGGGGTTTGGTGAAATCGCAAATTTCAAGGTTATTCGTTAAACGCAAATGGTAAGAATGATATTTATTAATCACTCGCGTTCATATCGTCTCTCAGTGTTCGAATATGATGATTTCTATACACGACAATACATTTTCAAGTGGAAGGGGTACTGATATCTATACAAGGATATGTCTCGTCTCGTACTATATCTACATATTACTTGTCAACAGTTCATTTTTTTCGCAATAAGTTTCGCTGTTTAGCAGAAAAGTAAGAAAACTTCCCTAATTATATTATAGTTTCTTTGTATTTAGAAGTAATTGTCTTATTAATTTTATTGGAGATATTAATTGTATATGGAGAAACAACAGTTTCAAATAAAACAATTTGAAATCATGATCAGGATTCCTATCTATAAAATTAATTTTGTCTTTTTTGCCTTGTAGTCTGATTCTGTGATAAGTGGAAATCTGTTTGCTGCTGCTAAACAATTAGCAGATAGTGAAATCCAGCTCATAAAAGCTATAGAAAATTCAAAAGGAAAAGACAACAACAGTATTATTGGAAACATGTCTATGTCGGTCAAAAAAAGTGCCAAAAAATCTGCGAAAACTTCTAGCGTAAGAATATATTTTAAAAAGAATCGTTATTAATTTTAATAATTAGTTTGACTAAGAAATTTATGTGGGTTTTGGTAATACTTGTCTTCAGGCCCCCAAAATGCAATTACTTTTGGTACAAAACATAAATGATCATATATAATTATAACATTATTAGTATGACAATTAGAAATACTTTCAAGTTCAATGATGCACTTAGTATTTTGTAACATCACCAATGACACTAACATCATTCAAAATTTTTCAAGTATTAGGGTTTATTTATGTAAATATTTTAAAGAAAAAGCGCAGAATAGGTCATAAATTAGAACTATTAAAACTATCAAGTCATAAGTAAACCATAAACAAGTCATAAATTAGAACTATTAGGTCATTAAAAGAATTACTTTCTATTTGAACATTGAGAACTCCACAAATTTTTTGGTCAACCTAATATATTTGGAACAAAAAGAATTTATTCGTCGTTCTTTTAATCAGATTCGGCCATCCGCAGCTTTAATAGCTGCTAAACGAGAGGCAACGCAACAACATATATCACAAAGAAAAAAGTGTAGCTCTATCTTTGTACATGATATATATCAAAAAGCCATAGATGCCAACAATTTAAAGAGAAAGAAAACTGGTCTTGTATATGATCTGTCTATGTCAGAACACGAATGTCTTTGGGATCCAAATTATCCAGAATGTCCTGCCAGATTGACGAATGTTCTACGAAGATGCGAAGAATTAGGTTTAATAAGTAGGTGTAAATTCGTTGCACCTAGGCATGCTACAGAGAATGAAATACTCACGATGCACAGCCAAAAACAAATCGATATTTTAAAGGCCACAGATGGCTGTACAGATGCAGATAAATTACGGTCTCTCTCGTCTAAATACGATGCAATTTATGTACACCCTGTATGTAAATGTTTATAAAGTGCAAAGTAAATTTTAAAATAATATAAGAATCTTAATACTAAATTATTAAACATTTCTTTAGTCTACCTACAAATTGTCCCTGTTAGCCGTGGGCTCGACGATCAACTTAGTGAAAAGTATTTGTAAAGGAGAAGTACAAAACGGAATGGCTATTATAAGGTATAATAATTTTATAATTTACCTATATATAGAATGACATTTACTATGTTGTAAATATTGAGCAGTAATACATTTTATTTTTATTCTATTTTAGACCACCTGGACATCATGCAATGAAAGTAGAATATTGTGGATATTGTTTTTTCAATAATGTTGCGATCGCTGCTGAAAATGTTTTGAGTAATAATTTGGCGAATAAAATTTTGATTGTCGATTGGGACGTACATCACGGACAAGCAACTCAACAAATGTTTTATAATGATCCACGGTACATCGCTGTTTTCGTAATTTGCTCGTAATATTTCTCGTAACGAATGTTCCTTTTTATATAAACATTTTTCGTAGGGTAATCTACTTTTCTATTCATCGTTACGAGAATGGTGAATTTTGGCCAAATCTTAAAGAATCTAATTTTCATTTTGTCGGAGATGATTTAGGACAAGGATATAACTTCAATGTGCCTCTTAACAAAATTGGTATGACAAATGCTGATTATTTAGCCATATTTCAGCAAGTTTTATTACCAATGGCCTACGAGGTAAGTAGCGTATTCCAATAATTCAATTTATAAGTTGGATATAAAATAGAAAAATTTTAATTATTATAGTTTCAACCAGATCTGGTAATAGTGTCAGCTGGTTATGATGCAGCCTTGGGCTGTCCAGAGGTAAAATGATAAATGTTATTCTTTAATACTTTTTTTATTATCCTAGTTTAATCCAGATTTTATCGTTGTTTCGGCTGGATTTTATTCAGCAATTAGATGTGAAAAGGTTAACGATATTTTTTTTATATGTATATATTTATTTATTTCAGTTTCAAAAATGTTTAAAAATTTATTATTTTTAGACTATATACATCTAATTAAATTTTAATTGTTCATGATATTAAGGGCGAGATGTTGGTGACCCCTGCATGTTATGCTCATCTACTGTCATCTTTACTGAGTTTGGCATCTGGAAAAGTTGCTGTTGTACTAGAGGTATGACAAATATCCTAACACGTCAATGTGTTAAACATGACGGATTTATAATTCTTTAAATATTTTATTTTCAATGTATCTTTTCTTATAGGGTGGCTATTGTTTGAAATCATTGTCTGAAGGTGCAGCATTGACGCTACGCACTTTGTTAGGCGATCCGTGTCCCATGTTACAAAATCTTGAATTACCTTCATTAAGGTACGATCGAGAATCTAATATGAATTTAATATAAGGAATAATATTAATTGATATATAATTATTACCATTTCAGTATACGCGACTCAATTTTAAATACGATTTACAGTCATAAATTATATTGGAAATGTTACCAATATCAGGATACGTACAGTATTAATACTACCACGCATAATAAGGAGCAAAGTATTAATCAACATTTACCTACAGTTATATTTAAGTAAGAAATTAAGTGATTCCTACTGAAAATTTAATTACTAATTTTAATTATATAAACGTATAACTGTTTTATTGTAGAGGAAGCGACATTAGGCCAGAAGTGTATGAAACTAGTAATTGCTATCCAGTTCAAAGTAAAGAAGTTATCGAGTTGATAGAAAAGCAGTTAAATATGCTAATCCAATGTAAGTTGCTATTTAAATATTATTCACCTTATGAAATAAACGGCTACATACATAACAATTATTATTTTATTTTAGTTACTAATTTGTCTATGTCATCGAACAAAGTGTGCGTCGTTTATGATGATAGAATGCTATATCATTGTGATTTAGTTGACGATAGTCATCCGGAGAAACCAAATCGTATTAGTGGTATTTACAAAAAGTACGAAGAATATAATTTACTTGATCGATGTTGTGTGCGACAGGTATTTTAATATGCTATAAAAAATGTTAACTTTTACACTTTTGTCTGAAATATAATCATCTTTCTTTATAATGATCAATTTTTTTTTTTATCTAAAGGGACGAAGTGCAACGATGGAAGAATTATTACTGGTTCATTCGAAAGATTACATAGATAAGATAAAGGCCACCGAAGGTTTAAAATACAAGGAGTTGCAGAAGCTAGCCACAACTTTTAACTCTGTTTATTTACATCCTGAAACTTGGACAAGTGCCTGTGTATCTACCGGATCTTTATTACAAATAGTCGATAGCGTATTAAATGGAGAAAGTCAATCTGGCGTAGCTATTGTCAGACCTCCAGGGCATCATGCAGAAGAAGATGCACCGTGCGGTTTCTGTATTTTTAATAATATTGCTGTAGCAGCTAGATATGCCATAGAATTTCATCACTTGAAAAGGTAATTATGGTTTCATCGATCTGTTCTCAATTATGCGTGCTTGCATAAAGATAATATGTTGTAACCTTCAGGGTTTTAATAGTGGACTGGGACGTGCACCACGGCAATGGAACACAATCGATCTTCGAAGAAGACCCAAAAATTCTATATATGTCTGTTCATCGTTTTGATAATGGCAATTTCTTTCCAAATTCTAAACGTGCTAATTATACCTTTGTCGGTTCCGGCCCGGGAGAAGGTTTTAATGTCAATATACCATGGAACAAAGTCAGTCTTTGTAAATACGATATGGAAAGAACTAATGCGAATAAAATGTAATTATTAATATATTTTATTTATATGTGCGCCACGTAGAAAGGAATGGGCGACGCAGAGTACATAGCAGCATTTCAACAAGTAATAATGCCAATTGCATATATGTTTAATCCAGAACTAATTTTAGTCTCAGCGGGTTTCGACGCATGCATTGGCGACCCACTTGGTGGTGTGTAAATCGATTTTATAAATATTCTTTGTAAAAGATTTGTTCGAATATTTAATTTTTAATTATTTAGGTTGCCTTGTAACACCAGAGATGTATGGGCATTTAACACACTGGTTATCTTCTTTGGCTAATGGTCGTATTATCCTCAGTCTCGAAGGGGGTTACAATATTAATTCGATATCACATGCGATGACTATTTGTACAAAAACGTTACTTGGTGATCCTTTGCCGATGTTAGAAAGCAATCAGATTCCGTGTGCGAGCGCCGTTAACTCTATAAACAATGTTTTAAAAACGCAGAAGCAGTATTGGCCGAATTTAATATTTAATGTATCTCTGCCGAAAGAAAATGTACTCCCCAAGGCTAAAGTATTACACGTAAAAACAAATGAACAAACGAGAAACGTTGAAGACCATTCCAAACAGTCCGAGTCCAAGATAGCGTTGGAAGAAATTGAAAGTGAGAAGTTGGAGTTGAAAATTTCGATTAATAAAACCTGTCTAAATTCTGTGACGGACGAAGAAATTTCAAAGTTACAAAACGAGGTGGAGAATATAAAAATAAAGAACTCATCGTACGACGACACTTCAAAGGCGATCGAAGAAGCTCGTAATAAATTATTAAACATGCAAGGTATGATATATCTAGGAAATGTATACATGTATATGTTCGGACATGTAAATGATTTATTGGTCCATTTTTCAGTTTCCGAATATGGAAAGAAAAATGTAAATCAGCCGGGAAAGGAAGCGTCTTCTGAGAAAAATGTTAACAATTCAAACCCTGGTGGCAGCAGTGGTCAGAATGAGAGATCGGGTGCTGAAGGAAGTGTTGCTACAAACTTGTACGATTACCTATCTCAAAATTTGCAGGTAATCAATGCTTGAACTCTTATAATACTCTATTATATATTTAGTTAGGGTTGTTAGGGGTGACGAACTGGTGGCTTGCATATTGTTATAGGCGTTGGTAGTTGGAGAAATGTTTGCAATAGTACCTTTACGAGAATGTCCACACCTGGATAGTGTCAGCGATGTACCGCCTTCGGGAATCAATGTACATTTGCCATGTCTGGAATGCGAAAGCAATGTTGAAAATTGGATCTGTTTACAATGTTACACTGTACACTGTGCCCGCAGCATTAATCAACACGGCGTGTTGCACGTAGAAAGAACGGAACATCCTTTGGCTCTGAGTTTTAGCGATTTATCGGTTTGGTGCTACAGTTGCGAGGCGTACATAGATAATCCGGTGAGTTATAGTTCTAATACCTATAAATAATTATAGATTGAAATATTCAGCGTGTTCTGGTAAAGATATCCGTTTTGACATAAGTCTACACGAATTATTTTTGGAATACTGAACCGGAATTTAATAAAATTTTAGCGACTATACGCTGCTCGTAATGCCGCACATCAAAGTAAATTTAACGAAGAATTACCATGGACATATAACGAGAATTGAAGTGCAAATATTTAATAATACATTTATTATTAATACCATATGTATTTCCTAATATTTATAAATGATTCATATAATAGAAATATCATCAGTTTTAATATTTGTTATTTACTTATTTTACATTTAGTTAAATTTCAGACTTATCGATTTTTACATTTTATATCATTTCTATTCAGAATTTATGAGATGAACAAGATCAATTATACGAAAATGTTTTACCTTCACGAGTAAATAACAAATAGTAAATATATAGATGTTTTAATCAATTTCAAATAATCAAACTACTTGTAAATTCATTTTAAATGTATTCAATATTTACATTTATTAACGACGTATTTTGCTGAACTAAAGATAGTGACTTTAAATAACTTCACATTCTATTTTTCTATGTAGGTTAATGGTTATTAGGTCAATATTAAGTTACGAATAGAACTAAACAAATTATGTTAGATATGAAAGCTTAGATTAAAGTACAGTGCCCATAAGTAAATTAAATTTTTTATAGTCGCTTTAATGCAAATATCAATAATATAATAATGGCCGAACACCCTGTATAGTAGATTTATATTAAAAGAGAAATTTTCTTTTAAAAATGCATATACATACATTTATGAACATTAATTTGATCTCAAGTTTTATATTTACATAAGGATAATACGGTTGCATTATTAAAGGTCATAAATATAAACGCATTTTATTTAAGACGGTATCTTACTTTGAATTTAATTCGTTAATAAATGTAATAATTATAGCAAGAAATTAATAATAATTACGTATAAATTAATTTTATTCTATACAAATAAATAATCAAATAAAAAAATTTATATATCTTTCATGATGTATGCGCACCTTCCCACTTATTCTGTATCAAATATTCTATTCGTATTAACAACAACTCAAATTGCTGAAAAGCGTCGAATACATCGTTTATAACTTCTAGAAATGTTTGCACCGACAAGCTATTCATACTTGTCAGATGTAGGACATTAGTCATTTTCGTGAACGGTAATTTCTCGATTGTAACGTGCGGATAAAATCTATTTACAGTATGATAATTAAATAAATTTGTATTATTTTGAATGGACATAAACTCTTTCATGTCTGTGGCGGGAAAAGCATAATATAATCTGTATGGTACCTTTCGGGTAACATATTTTTGTTCGCATTCTCGAAGTTTTAAGGCAATGATGTTACATACATCTTTCATAGGTTTTGAACCTTGCTCATAGAGATGGAAATCTTTAACTAACTTATATTTGTAATTTCCGCTACTTACGTATGTCCGTTTAGTATTTCTTAAATGTAAAAGTGCTGTTGGTATAGAATAAGTGTGCGATGTAAATAAATGTACATGTGTAAGGTCTGGTTTTGCTTTTAGTTCGGTTGCTACGTGAGATGTCAAAGGTAAAATACCACCTTGATGAGCGAATCCATAAAAAAATACTAATGCAGCATTACACACGAACCAAAAAACCTGCTGTTTACTGAGTTTGGTCTTTGTTGTAAAAGATTTCGAATATGCGTTATTTTCGGCAATACGTGAAACGGTATCGACTCCCGATATTTGATTCATATTCGGTGCATACAAGAAGACTAGAGGTAATAACGTCGGGATTATAAATCGAGGTTCTTGATGAGGAAAAATTGATAGCAGTGTGATAGGTATAATAAAAGATGTCGTCATTAGACCGACAACGCTTTGTATACGGGGCAAATCCAACCAACGAGCTTTCAAACCGCTGCAAATAATAACTTTTCATTAACAATTTTATACTTTAACTTATTAAAAATAGCAGAATATTAATAAATTAATCACCTGTGTAACATTTTTCCAAATGTTAAGAGGCCGATAACTCCGAGAACGTTATACAATAGAGGTACATTTACTATGAAATGTACATAATGAGGATGTAAACCATGATTCTGTAGGTTTTTAGTGTTCGTATTGTATTTGAAAAAATTGAGCGGCGTTACGACGAAGTTGTTCATGGTGATGTCAAGGTTACCTATCTCTGCCATTGTTAAATAACCGAAATAAAAGCTGTCGACCAAAATAAAAACGATAGCTGTAGGTATTCCGCATACAATGAAAGTGAATATTCGAACGTGAAAATCACTAAAACCTATGCTCTTTGAACCTAAACCTCTTTGCAACCAAAAGAAGATAGGTGAAAGGGCAAATGCAATGAATGTTGGTCTGTTAAATACACCAATCACAGTAATTGTTGCAATTTTAATACAATGATTTAAAGAATGTGGGGGCAGTGAAGCTTTAAGCTTGTAATATTTTACTCTTTCCACGCCACTTTTTGCTTTATTATATTTATCTGAAAGATAGTCACTTTGGACAACTACCTGAAACAGTACATATATTTTTCATTATTTAATAATCTGATAAATATTTACAGTGGGATGTTTATACCTTTTCTGAATATGCCATACAATGTGACGTGTAGTACAATAGCAGAGCCATTAGTATCAACTCGATAGCATTAGATAACGTATGAGTTGCATAAACAAGCATTACATAGGAACTGGCATAAGTGATCAGTCTTATTTTATAATTTTGACCGTACATGTAACATATTTTGTACAGGCAATAATCCGATAAAAAGGATAAGCTGCATACAAGTAGACGTGGAAACAGCACCAGAAAGTATGGAGATTTTAATGATATACCAAAGTAAAAACGTGTATACTGTGAAAGTCTTGTTAAAATTGAATATGGTAGACCAACAATAATCTGTGGTATTAAAGCAGTTCTTACAGGAAACGTAGAATTGAATTCCCATGGTTTGTTAATGTCAATATCAAAATAATCCCCTGTAAAATTAAAAATGTTTGTAACATACAGTTTATTTTGTGCAATGATAAGCCTTAACTTACCAGATATTACTTCAATCGACTGAAAATATTCGTCAGGATGAACATATCCAGTTTGTGGAAGTAATGTTAAAATAATTCTCAAACTAGCCAGGAACCAGTAAAGGCCTATTTTTCTTCTTATTGGTATAGCAGGTCTGTATTCGTCGATCGACCTTCTATATTCATTTTTGGAGTGCATTCTAACATGCGATTAAATAAGGCCGTTGATTTATCAAATCAGTTTAGTAAGGTTAAGACAGCGAATAGAGGAATTTTTTTCTATCAAATTGATCATTTTTCCGAATTCTTGTAAGACGATACGACATTAGTTTTAACCACAGAATATAATTTACCATATTCTAGCTACCTAATCATAATATTCAATTCCAGATAGAATATAATACAGACGAAAATTAAAACATTCGCGTCGCATTGGATACGATAGTTCCCGATTCTGGTTACTAGTAACCGTCATGGATAAATAATTAAATTTTAAGATCCCTTGATCATTAACTAAACTATTGAGAAAAAAGAAATTTTTTTATTATTTCTATGTATGAGCGCACATATCTATACACCTTACATTCATTTTACAATTACTGTAAAAACATATTACTCGTCTGTTTCAGTTATTTATAAAACGTGCTATTAAAATTTCAAGGCATACTTTTATTTAATAGAGTTAGAAATCTGCAAAACATTCCTTACGTTTATATGTATTAATAAAAATCAAAGAAATGTTTTCGTATTTCTTTTCATTGGTACTTTAGTCCTTGTATAAACATTTAAGATGAAGTAGTGATAACTCTATCTAGGGATATTTTTGGTATCTCAAATTAGTTGACTTGTCGCCGCTAGCCGCCATTTCGATCAGTTTCGACGTTCTTGTGCCAATTTTCGTTAGTAATCGTTTAAGAAAGTGTGATTTTCGGGAACTCAACGTGAAAAGTTTCGCTGCCTTTTGGATATCCAGTCGTGAGTACTATTTTTCAATTTCATGTATTTATGATTATATCTTTTCCTTGTACAGTTTTGTAAGAATCCGAGAGATCATGAACGAGTTATTCGCGGTAACGCGGCTCATTATATATTTGAACAATATAAGTGTGTTTATATCGATATAAGAAACTGACGAAGGGTTTATTGCGTTTATTATATTATTGCTAACCCAGAATTCAAAGTTATATTTACATTGAATTGAATTTTATTTTTCGCTAACAATCATGGCGATTGCATAGATTTGCTTGTCACAGCATATTCTTGAAACTCTATCGATGAACTTACATATTTAATCAACGAGCATTTCATGGTTGTTTCGATATTTTGATGACATGCAGGGAAAGTAAATGTGACCCTTAATTGTTTCGCTTTTTAGTATTTTATATTGAATAATTCAATGCACTTTACACAACCCAATTTGGCTCTTGATGCATTGAACATTCTTTTTGAAATAAATTACAAAAATATATGCTTAATAGCACAACAGTTTTGTGCATCGCTTCTACATTACAATGGGATAAAGGAAATATGAAAGATGTATTACAAACTTTCTTTGTTTATGTAATTTGAATCATAATAGGAAATAGTTTACATTCATTGTGATAATATCAGTTTTGATCCGTATATATTAAAAAGTATATCTGATTTTATGTTTAACAAGATATGTTTTATTCTAACTGCGCAGCAAATAACATTTTTTTAATGTTTTATAAAGTATGAAGAGAATCATTGTATGTTGTTAAGGTGCTGCAACTTGTTACATATGTATGTGTCTATAAAGTAATTAAACTATGTCACAACCTTTCATAAATATGTTGCATAGTTATACGTGTTTTACATTTTTCTATTGATATATATTTTAATAATTATAAGCATACATTAATTATACATATTGGGATGTATTTTATATACTTTGTAATAAGTAGTTATTAAAGTTGGTTTTGTTTTAATGTTATTCTATACATCTTTGTACAGACCTTCAACAATTACACATATTATATTTTTGCAGAGGAACTATTTGGTTCTCAAATAAATTTATTTAGCAGCTAAATCTGTTAAAAGAACATTATTATACTATAGATTCATTGAATCTAATGTAGAATTAACTAAATAAGTTTATTTGATGATAAGATAATTATTTGCAATTTAATTATCCACGATAACTATTTCAGTATAACTTTATTTTAATTTCTAGAAATCTTTATTTATTTTGAACTAAGAAGTAAATACATTATAATTCATTGGATGCAAAGATTTTACGATTTTGAAAAGAAGATTTATTTACATTTATCTTTGGTGTAAATTTAAATCTTTTTATCAATATATATTGACAATCAATTGATTTTCTTCCCTTTATGTGGAAGTAAACGAAACGCAATTGCATTAATTGCTTCTTTTTAATCAAATTTACTACAAGTATATTACAGCAAAATATTCTGTTTTGTGCAGATTACCTGATAATACATTTTGTGGGGTATCCTACTAGGAATAGGCCATATTAATATTTTTGTTATTTTAAATAAGAAGAAGACAGTGTTACGTGCAAAAATTTTATGGCTTCAAAGGGGAAATAATATACTGACAACAGTTTTCTTTTGTGGGTGGAAGCATAAAGATGATTTGAATATCAACTTTGTATTCTTAAATCAAAAGTCCAATTTTTTATGGAAGAATCTAATAGAGCAATGAATTTTAAGTATAAAGATATTTAGACATAAACATCTATCTTAAAAGTGTAGTTTTTAAGATATTCAGCTACTAAAGTATTGAAATTGTAATTTTTGTTATTGTTATGTTGCATGCGTGTTTCATCTCCTTAGATGTAAACAGTGCTTTAATGCTGCTTCAGAAGCCGAATATCCTAGAACCTATTAGTTTTAGAGTAGATATACCTTAATATTTTTATTTTTAAAATCCATTTCCCTGTAGAAGATTCGATTTGAAAAGACAACATTGACCTTCAAATCTCCTCTTCCACTCGCGCAGAAACTATTGATACATGTATGTCATTCTTGAAACCATATTATATAAATGATATTGTTCCTTGCATTATAACATATTTTTCCAATTTTTGTAAGTAATGCTTCTTTTTACTACTTTTAATAGCAAAAATATTAAGGTGCTTGTTTCTGGCAAGACACTCTGCATATTACTTATAAACCAAGATCTATTATACGAAGAATTATTTTTCAATATATACAGCATACGTGTACATTAAAATACTTGTACTATTTATCTGTATTGTCTGCAAATGTATTTGTAATATTTAGTTCTTTTGTAAGATACAAGAGAAAAATATTTATGCGAACAAATACACATATTTTTGTTGATTTTTTAATACATGTATCATTATCTATCAAACAAAATGTAACATGTGTGTAAACATATCTCACAAATTAATACAACAAACTGATTTGTAAAATTTATATTTTTATATTTTACAATTCAAAGGCTTTCAATGCTATGTTCAACATGGCGATAATACATTCATCTATGGAAGCTTTATAATATAAATGGTTTATCGAATAGAATACTTTTAATCAATTGTTGGTTCACTGTGGTGAATTATAGAATCCAAAGGATTTCTTGATAAAAAACTTGATTGAACATGTTTTGTATGTGTACTAATGTTAACAACTGGACATTTATTTATTGCATCAAATATATTCTGCGCTGTTTAATTTAATTATGAGTTGCTTAATAATATGTATTTCATTTTGTGATGATTTTACAAAAAATTTTATTCCTTATGTTATGTATCCTAGCTATTATACATATAATAAGAAACTGTTTATACATTATATGTATATTCTACTAGTTTAGTAAATTATCACCTACGCAATTTAATATGATCTTCACATTATAATACATTTTTATCAACAATATAAAATATTCCAGGTATATCATTTTAACGTATCTATTTTAAAATGGTCTCAGTATTTATGATACTAGCAAATATTTGTATATAAATGCATATAATTTTGACAAATGCATTTGATAAATTGTTTTTAAAGTTTATTAAAATGTATGTATGATTGGTGGCCATGCTACGAAAGTAAACTAAATAAACAAATAGGGATATTTACTATAAATTATAAACATGTGTGGCAGTAACTCTATAACAATTTTCTTTGAATACAAAATAGCGTCCGAACGGACTGCGGCCCTTAAAACAGTTTGGAATGCGCTAGCAAACCATTTGCTAGAGAGAGGGTTTAAAAATGCAAAATTGGAACCAATGGCAATTGTCAGCTGGTGCTGTTGCCACTCCAATGCCGCAACCACCAGTTGGTTATGCTGCACCTGGAGCAGATCCTATGGCTACGATGCAAGCATATATGCAGTATTATAGTCAACCAGTAAGTATTACATTAAAAATCAATTCTTATATTGCTTTACCGTCATGAGCAATCAAGCATTTAATTGAAATTATCGAATGTTAATATTAATTAAAATGTACAAGACATTGTTTCTGTAAAATGATTATGAGGTTTATAGCAGAGAGCTATTTGTTAATATGATCTTAATTACTGATACAACAGTGAATGTGTTAATTTATTTAATGTTGAAAGGAGAGTAATTATGCCACACTATAATAATATATATAATAAAACTATCATTACTTTTTATTAGGCACCTAGCGGATATACTGCAGAACAGTGGGCTACAGCCCAACAACAGAATTGGGCTCAGTGGCAGCAATGGCAACAACAGTATCAGCAGTGGCAAGCTCAATATGGAGAGAAGGTATATGGAAGATTAATGTGTCGTTAAATGGCTTTGATTAAAATATGTTAAAATATTATTATTGTAAGAAATGTGTCTTGGACGATTAGGATTCTAATATATTTCTGGTAAAAGTTTAAAGTATGATCTATTTTTGAATTAAAAATTAATAAAACACTGAAAGTAAATTCGTTTTTCGATCATAATATTACATTCTATTGATTCATGTTATCTCATTTGTTCATCGATTTAATTTTGTTTCAGTATCAGGAAACGATGAAGCATATGTCGGCGCAGAATATGAACATAACTAATCAGGTGTCACAGTTACCAATTGTACAACCCCCACCGCCTCTTCCAAAGGAAGATACAAAACCACCATTACCTCCAAACACATATCAATTTACAAGCATGCCACCGCCGCATCAGAACAATCTTCCATTATTTCCTGCCAAACAAAGTGCGAATACCACAGTGCAAACTAGTGCACAAAACTGTCCCCAAAATCCCCCTTTACCTCCAAATCAGCCGCCATTACCTCCTGAAAGCAGTAATTGTAGTAAAGAAAATTCTTTAACCGGTAAACGCGGTAGTAGTAACATTAGTGAATCTAATAGTGCTAAAAAGTTAAAAGTTGAAGATGAAGAGTTAACCGAGGCTGAAAAAACATTTGATGCCCAGTTTAAACAATGGGAGGAACAATTTAATAAGTGGAAAGAGCAAAATGCTAACCACCCAGACAAGGTAAGTAATATTATGATTATTATGTGCCAATAAAAGAAAAGAGATTAACATATTAATTAAAATGTTATATGCGAAGTAGTCTCAGTCGAAATTTTGTTAAAAAATACATATAATTTTATTGTAGACCCAATACAAACAGTATGAAGCAAAATGGACATCTTGGCGAGAGAAACTTATCGAGCGACGGGAACAGATGCGTAGGAAACGCGAACAGCAAAAACAAGCTACTACCAAGACAGAAGTTGATAAAAATAAACACTTACCTGGTGATGATAAAATAATGAATATTCTGTCAAGCACAGAAAACCAAGGATTGATCAACAATTTGTTAGGCATTGGAAAAACTCTTGGTTTAACTGGGAAACAAAACACTAATGTACCTCCACCGCCACCACCACCACCAGCTACAGAAACTACAGCATCCAATGTTCAAACGACAACTATGTCATCCTCCTCTCAAGCAACATCACAATCAACATCTCAGTTACCTGTCATGAATATGATATCTTCCAATATAATGTCTTCGTCGCCTTGGAATTCTCAACAGTGGCCGTCCCAGTATAACGCAGGAGCGAATCTATCGAATTTTCCAAACTTTCAGTCTATGACTGGTGTGCCTCCACCGCCTTTTGGCGCACCATCAACGCAAATGCCTCCACCAAATTTTACACAACCACCACCAAATTTTCCAAATGTACCAAACTTCTCACAGCCACCGCCAGGTTTTGCTAACAACGATACACGGCAAAGCAATAATTTGCGGTCGCAGGTTTCATTAAATGTTCGAGGAAGATCTCCATTTGGTTCAAATAATGGAGCCGGTCCCGATGGAAATCTTGCGCACAGTGATCGTTTAAGTCAAGCTGGTTCAATGGGTCATCCAAATAATCTTAGCATTAATGAATCTAATCGACAAAAAGATAGCGTACCATTGGATCAATTTCGATCCAATGATTTATTTGGTCAACGAAATGATAATTATAAATTAAACGATGACCGAGTATTAGAAAATGAGCAGTTTATAAGAGAAGATAGAAATTATCCGGAACAAGGAAGCAATCAGTTTAGTCAACAGAAGATGAACTTTAATAACGATAGATTTGCTCTTGGAAGTGATCGTTTTGGGCAAGGGAACAATCGATTTGGTTCGGTAAATGATAGATTTGGACCTGGAAACGATCGATTCGGTTTAGGAAACGATCGATCTGAACTTGGAAATGATCGATTCGGATCCGGAGACAATAGATTTGGAAATGATCGATTTGGACCAGGCGTGGATAGAATTGGATCAGGAACTGAGTCTGTCTCTGATCGTTTTGGATCAAATGATAGATTTAGCACAAACATCGAGCAGTTTGGTCCGGGAGGCGATAGATTTAATAGGAATAATTTAGATCGTTTCGATCAAAAAGATGTGGGAGATAATAGACGCGATGGCTTTCCAAATATTCCTCGAAGTTTCAGTAGAAGCAATCAGTTTGAACCACCAGATAAACTTGCGCCAGAATTGAAGAAGCTTATGGAAAAACGAAGAGCTGCGTTGGATGTCTTTAAACCAAGTTTTCTTGATTCTGATAAAAGTATTGGTGTTGGTTCATTGAGCGAAAGCTTTAAAAAAATTACTGGTGATTCGCCATTTATGAAAAGTTCCATTGGTAATAATAATTTTGGGCCGCGCGTATCTTCTAACTTCGGACCGGGTGGTCTTGGTAATTTTAGAATGTCTGGAGACTTTAAACCTCCAGGAAATTCGGAATTTGGATCGCGCTGTTCCGCAGGAATTGGACGTAATAATTCATTTGATTCCCGAGATGGGGGAACAGTTTCGTTTAGAGGACCCACTTCTAGCCCGCAGCAAGTACAGGATTCTGTGAATACTGATCCAAGATCAGAGATGATAATAAATCTTCGTACCGATACAGATACACATAATGAGAATAAAGGTGAATCTGCTATTGTGGTAGAACAAGCAGAAGTAACGAATTTAAATTTAAACGAACAAAATATTGACAGTACGCTCAAAGATTGTCCTGAAAATTATCCAGTACAAAATGAGATACCATTGTTGGAAACATCAACTTGGATGGAAGCTCAATTTCCCGAAGACAATTCAATGCGAAAGGATACTAACGATACTAAAGAGAATGAAAATGAACAGGGTACTCGCAGTGTGATCAGTGAAGCAACAGAACGAAAATCAGATCCATCTAATAATTATACCGATATTAACAAGAAAACTGACGTGCTACCTTTCATGGGAGAAAATGATCCAAAACCTGAAGATTTAAATATGGAGCCACCACCAGAATTTCCAAATTTGGGTCTTGTTTCCACAAACGTTAACGAGTCTATTATTGATCCTTTGCGAAGAATAGGCGATTCGTATGATGCAAAAGAGCCATCCGCGAAACCTTTTTCCAACGATCCAGAATGCTCTGATCCTAGAGAAAATTTTGATAGTTCGTTTAGTTCAAGAGGAATGCAATGTAGACCAAACGCACCGTTTTCTGGTCCTAGAGGTGCTAACGATAGCAGGTTTCCCGTGTTTGAACCTAGAGATTTGATTTCATTTAATTCCTCCGATCCAAATTCGTACCTGTTAGGACCTTGCACTCTTACCGATGGACAGTTAGGTTCACGAGGATCCACCGACGGACAATTTGGGTCAAGGGGACCTAATGATGGACAATTTCGTTTGAGAGGACCTAACGATGGACAATTTGCTCCAAGACGTGTCAGTGATTCTCAGTTTGGTTCGAGAGTAATTAACGATGGACAGTTTTGTCTGAGAAGTGCCAATGACGGATTGTTTGGCCCAAGAGGTCCTGTCGATAGTCAGTTTGGAATAAAAGGCCCTAATAGTGGACAGTTTGGTCCCAGAGGTTCCAACGTTGGACAGTTTGGTCCCAGATACGATGGACAGTTTGCACTAAGAAGACTTAACGACGGGCAATTTGGATCTCAAGGTCCTACCAATAGACAATTTGGTCCTGGTAGGTCAGCCGATGTACCTTTCGATAATCGAGGTTCCGGTGACATGCAATTTGCTCCTAGAGGGCTTAACGAAGGGCAACTTAAATTTTCAGGACCTAATGATAGATTCTCCGGTTTACGACGCAATGAGGTTTCTTATCAGCGTAGTCCAATTGGTTTGAAAGGAACAAACGATGGACAGTTTTCCAGTAGATTCAACGAGAAACAATGTGGTATTACCGTTGAAGGAAGATTTGGGTCTCAAGGTTCAAGCGACATGAGCTTTGGATCACGAGGTCCAATAGGCGGTGGTCCAAACGATGCTTCGTTTGGATCTCGAGGTCCTACCGACAGACAATTTGATGTTAGAGGAATTGGAGAGTTTCGACCAAGGGGACAAATTGATAATAGTTTGTGCCCCAAAGCTAGAGAGGCTTCAGGAATCGGCGATCCTGAGGTTCACGGCGATGGAGGAGCATTCGAAACTAATGATCAAAACCAGTTAGAACAGAATGTACAGCAAGGACAATTTAATTCCAGTGAAAATTCAGGGTGGAAGCAACCATATTCGAAAAATAGTTTTGGCGATATTGATCAAAGATCTGTACAAGATTTCTGTTATGGCGAGAATCCCTTGCCCCCACAAAATGAAATATTAAGTCAAGGTGTGGCGAGTAACATAGAACGACGGTCTCCTTTAAATACAAATAAATCTAACGTACCTGATAAAAGAACAGAAAAAGGTATAACCGATTTAACATCAGGAGATTGTAAAATTGGATATGGAGAATCGTCGTCAGGGTGCGATTATGGAAAGTTTGGTAGCCCTAATATGCACAAAAAACGATCATTGGATAATCGACAGCCTCAAATTATGTTGCCAGTTGTTAAAGAATTTTGCATAGAAAAACAATTTAATTATAATCATGGTGGGGCTACCGCTGACAAGAAATTCGTTGAACATATACCTGCCAAAGTAATTGACTATGCCCATACTTCTCGTACATCGATTCAAGATCACTTAACTCCTGTACAGTGCTTTGATTATGGACATGGTAATTTAAAGCCATTGGTACCGGATCATGTGGTCTATCCAAAGAAAGATTTTAGAAATTGGGAGGAGAATGAACAAAATTTGAAAGATTATACAGAAAAAATGAGGAGATACGAACATTATTCGAGAAAAACAGATTCTACGCGATTTAGAGATTATAGCCAAAGAAGGGACAACGAGGAATTGATTATTAATAAAAAGTCTGAACGGGAACGCAGAGAGAGAGAAGACTATAAAGGTAAAGAATGTGAAAGTAGAATATTTGATCACGTGTTTGATAAAAATAAAATCAAATTGATACGATAAGAACATTAACGAAGGTAATTTGATCTTTGATTATGAGATAAAGTGACTGCATTACGTAGCATCGAAATTGGGACAGTTGAAGATGGGGACCGGGTCGAAAAAGTGAGGGTGTGTGTGCGTGTGTCTGTACTAAATGCTTAGAAAATTCAAGATTTTTCCTCTTGTGTACAGGGTGTTCGGCCACCCCTCGGAAAAATTTTAATGGGAGATTCTAGAGGCCAAAATAAGACGAAAATCTAAAATATCAATTTGTTGATTGAGAAAATATACTGTATGACCGAAAATGTTTCTAGAATTTTTTAACGAAGTTTCAATCAACAAATCAGTATTCTTGATTTTCGTCTTATTTTGGCCTCTAGAATCTCTCATTAAATTTTTCCCCAGGTATGGTCGAATACCCTGTATATGTATGACGTGTATTTTTTTTCTTTTTTCTCTTTTTTTTTAATTGAAAATGTGTTACTGACAAAATTGCAATCTTAATTAAATATAATAAATCAGAACGAGGGGCAAGAAATCGGGATACATGGTCACCATAATTATGAGAATATACAATATTCTAATTTCAATATTATAGTCCATTTATTATAAATAAAAATTGATCGAATATAATAAGGACACGTGTGAAACTATATTTACAAATCTGTACACATAGTCCAATCATTTACTTATTTTATTATTAAATTGTACGACTGGTTTCACGTTTGTTAACGTCTTTTAAAAACTGTAGAACGAACGCGAGAAAGGTGTGAAACTTCGCAAAAGGAAACGATTGAAGAGAACGACAAAAATGAGGAGAGGTACAGTAATATCGAATAATTAATTTATAAATTTATATATGTACATTTGTAAATGAACTATATTAACATTTATACCAAACACGTTTGAAAATATATCTTTCTTTAGATCGAAAGGAAATATAAAGTGGCAGGAGAACTCAAACAAGAACGTCGTAGAGACAAAGCCGTCAGATATCAGGTATGTTGTTATATTGATTATTAAATGCGTCTTGGATGTTTAGTGTTTGAAGAACTGTAAAATAAACGCATTTACAACTTTTGTGTTCTTAAACAGACTCACATTATGCTATGTCATACCAGTGGGTATCTATTTATAGATTATTTGAAATGGATATATTGCATTTTGCATAAGGTATGAAGACTTGTTTATGCAAACTTATGCTATGTCTTCAACCGTTAAAATGTACAAATATATTGTGCCAATCTTGTTGGTGCATACGAAATATATTTGAAAACCATTGGTTTTCTCTAGTTGCACTATCGAATTTACACACGTACATAGAGGATGGGTCTATTTTAATCTTTTCGCGCTGTCATCTTTGAATCTAGTGGTTTTTCTTTCTTTCAGATATATCAGATCAAACTCCGTTTCTGTCGAAGATAATATGTTTTGGTCAACATAACTTTATCATAGATGAAGTCGTTTTCAAGATTTGAAGAGGACCTTTACTTTTGTCAATGGAACGATACATTTTTCGTTATCTAGATTTTTAGTTTTTGCACTGACGAATCTAAATGTTCATAATGTTATAATGTTCATGCCATTCAAGACCAAATTTCTATAAATATCTTCTGAAACTTATTCCAGTCCAGGAAACAAAGTATTTAAAAATGTTCCAACTGTGCATACGACGTAGGTGGATGTACTTACCCTTCTGTTGGAACCAAGCACGAACTTTATCCAAAGGTTCTGCAAGTGCCTTTTCTTTGTAACAGGCTCCAATTAGGATCATTAAAGAAATTCGGCATTAATCTAAACTATACTAAACGTTCTAGCAGTACACAATGTTTCTTATTTAACGCCTGATATAATGTTGCGTGACACGGATGAATTTTGGAGAATATTTATAAAAATTTGTCTTTGAATGACCTGAATATTATAGGTGTTAAATTCGTACGTGCAGAAGCTTAAAAACAAGATAATGAAAAATGCATTATTCTATTCAAAACAATAAAGGTCTGAACTTTCATATCTTGAAAATGACTCTGTCCGGAACAATGTTATGTTGACCAAAACGTGACTCTCTCGAAATAAACTATGTTTGATATGATATATTTGGAAAAAAAGAGAGGGAGGGAGAGAAATACTAAGCTCGGAAATAACGGCGTGAAAAGAATTGAATAAGACACTTTGTACATGTGTTATTAGCATTATTAATGTCATTGTATTGACTCTAGTATATGCACATATATTATATGTATAATATGCCACATATGTACGAATAGTACAACTTGCGATTGTTTTTAGAAGTTGACGACTTTTTGAACATCTTTAGATGATCTGGATGTTGATACTTAATAAACAGAACTTAATATATGTTTTTTCTCACGCAAAATATATTAACAGTGATCGGAAATTAATTTAAACCAAGTTAAACGGATGAAATGTACAACGGCATAATGCAAACATATTTTATTTTTATATGTTTGTATTATGTACGAACGTGTTTTCTACAATTTAATTTTTTTCACCTTTGTACAGGTGATAGGAGAATGTACACCATACTTACAGGTTTTTATACTGCTGTTGCTATCTTTTACAATTACCGAAAAGAACATTTCTATTTATTTTCATACTGTATACAATACACTTAAAAATTGTTGACAAATAGTTTCTATATATATATATGCTTACCATCTCAATATTTCGTGAAAAAACTCTGCTTATGACCCAACCAACAGTGATATTTTAAATACCCCAAAACATGTTCAAAAATATATCAATTGTTACGTATTTATGATCATTTATGTTTCATCGTTAATTTTCTTAATTTTATGTTGTAAGAAAAAAATTGCTACATTTCGACGACTAACGTATTTAAAAATTATAAATGGATTATAAAGATCTCATAGTAAGTAAACATCATACGTTACAGTGTTACAGATACACAGCATAATGTGGTGGGACCAGCACCAAAAACTTTGGAACTGCCAAAAACACCAAACTGTACAATGGTGGATGATTTATTGTGTCCTCCAGGTCGTCAGAACAGACCACCAAAAATAGCCATCATTTTGAGAGGTCCACCAGGCAGTGGAAAATCATTTGTTGCAAAACTCATTAAAGTAAATTTATATGTTCTTTGAAGTTTCTTCGGTGAAATGTATTTTTCTTTAATATAATTCTATACGTATATTTATTTTATTTTTTTCGTTTTATAGGATAAAGAAATTGAACAAGGAGGTTCTGCACCAAGAATTTTAAGTCTCGATGATTATTTTTTGATCGAAAAGGAAATGGAGTCCACAGATGATAATGGGAAAAAGGTTACAGTCAAGGTATAGTGGTAACTATTAGTTTTCAATAAATCTAAGGTCGTGAACTATTCACTTTGTTTGTATTTTGACACAATTTATTTTACTTTGATGAATCTTGTAGGAAATGATCTATGAATACGAAGAAGCAATGGAACAGAGTTATGTAACGTCGCTCGTGAAAGCATTTAAAAAAAATATCACTGATGGTTTCTTTAACTTTATAATACTCGATTGCATTAATGAAAAAATATCTGATTATGAAGAAATGTGGAGTTTTGCTAAAACCAAAGGTTTTAAAGTAAGTTTTATTAGAATGAAAACTGTTAAATCGTTGTTTTATATAATTATTCGTACATAGGTATACGTATGCGAAATGGAAATGGATTTACAAATCTGTTTAAAAAGAAATATTCATAATCGTACGGAAGATGAAATAAACAGAATTATAGATTATTTTGAACCTACCCCAAGTTATCACCAAAAGTTGGACGTTAATTCAATGTTGCAAGATCAGGCAATCGAGGAGGTACGTTTTTTCCCCCGTATATCAATTATTTTCCATATATCATTATTTTCAATTCAGATTACGGCTAAATTCGTTTTCGTGCAATACTGTAATGTAGCACTGTACTTGTGTAATACCCTTAATTTCAGTATTTTATAATAGGTTCATATGGAAGATAGCGAGGAAACGCTAGAGAAGTCCTCCCAACAAAATGAAGATAGCCTAGACAGTCAGGAGGATGTCCAAGATATTGTTGTAAGTTTAAATTTTCAATCATGTATCATCATCATGATCATCATTATTATTAGTAGTATTATTACTGTTTTCTCCCTTTTTTTCTTGTAGGGAGTAAGCAAGTGGGAACGCATGGAAGCAGAAGATAAATTAGGTTAGCTATCATGTACTGTATAAAATGTCGTCATTTCTTTCTGGTTATGCCTTTTTCTTAAGTATTTGATTATTTTATATAAATATGTAATATAGACCGTTTGGATGGGCTTGCAAAGAAGAAGAGCGAAGGAAAAGTACAAACCATGAAAGATTTTCTTCAAGTTCCTGACTACTATAATATGGAAGATACTTCCGGTAAAAAACGTGTAAGTACACTTTTAACTTGCCAATGATAATGAGATAATGTAATTTGAGATTATTAATGTAATGCTCATAAAATTTAATATAAATCTCTATGTTATCGTATCTGAATTCATACAGGTACGATGGGCAGATTTAGAAGAACGTAAAGAACAAGAAAAAATGCGTGCTGTAGGTTTTGTGGTTGGTCACACCAATTGGGATCGTATGATGGATCCGACAAAAGGAGGAAGCGCCTTAACACGCACAAAGTATATATGACTTGACTCTACTTCTGGAATATCTAGGAAAAATTATAAGTAAAATTAATATTGTTTGCTCTGTAAATTCTAGTCGAAAAATTTATATAATTAGTTGAAGAGTAAATCTAATGATATTATTACTGGTCCTGCAAACAGGAAATGTAACGATACGGTAATTTTTGTTGTTTTGTATTTTTTCAAAGAAAAGACTAACTTTTGTATTATGAAATGTAAAGTTGTACAACGTATGTAAAAATAACGTTATCACGTTTATCTAAGTAAAACTTGATACCAGATGTAAGAATCTGGTGAATGATAGTAAGAAAAGTATTCTTACAGTATTATCTGTAACGCGCGAAGACTGTCCTTTTAGTATAAAAGTTACAGTTTTATCAAATTTCCTAAGAATATATTAAAATGGAGTATTTTAGCGAGGAAGATATTATTTTAAAACAAGAGGGAGAATATAATACGAAGCGTTACGTTTCTCTTATTATCGTATATATTTGTCTGCTGTGGACTATTCTTTAGAAAGACACATTTAAGCTGGAATTCAAGTGGACACGGTTAAGACGCAGTGTGAATGTTGTATTAAATTCTCCATAAATTGTAACCTGCATTTTTATGAATTTTTATAAAATAATTTTCTCTTATATGTAGATTTATATATGTGCATTTTTATTTTAATCCTTATGTAATTCGATAATGTCGCTCTTTATTTTTTCAATTACGTTTTGTGAAATTTAAGTATTAGATTGTTATTGTATTATAAATATCTCTACATATAGTTTAATTAGCGAATTCCGGTGTCTTATACGATCATTGTTATTGCAGGTTTTTCTCGCTATCATAATGACAATTCTGTTTTCATTCGGCTACAATCGAACAAAGAAGCGATAAAGCGAGGTACCTACAACTTTCAGATTCTTCGAATGGCGATTCTAATACAGTCTTATAGGAAAGGTTATTTAGTAGAATCGGCATAAAGTCCTTTTAGCTTATGTAAATTATTGCACGCTGTAATTACTGTATATAAATAACTTACCTTTAATGAAAATGTTTTCATTATACATTTTTATATATAATTCGTATAGTTTAAATGTACACGATAGTCCTACGCTGCCTATTGACCGTTCTATTACCGAGAAATTAAACGATATGTGTTAAAAAATTTGAAGAAATTACCATTGTATGGATAAACTAAAAAATAAAGTTGAAAAAATTTTACGATATTTCATACCAATGACCATTAATTACTTGCAGTAGGTTCGCGTTTTAGAATTCTTACGATGTATAAATTTCTTACGGCGTTGTACATTTAGTAGATCAAAAACGTTGTCAAATAAAATCTTAATGACCGAGAATAAATCTATACTTAACTATAATTTATTGTTGCTGCTATACCATCATTACCAAAGTAAGTAGGTACATACATATTCTTATTTGCCTCGTAATAATGATTTATTTAAGGAATGTGTTTGTCATTATTCATGAATATTATTATCCGAAACTAATTACTGTCTAATTAAGTTCTTAAATTATTTCGCTATACATATTTCCATATAATTAATTGTTATTATTTAACGATTACTGGAAGCGATATCTTATTTGAATATCGCGCTAAAAAGTGACAAAGTATAGTATCGCCATCTAACATCAGGGATTCGTACTATTCGGAGTACAGATCCCCTCTCGCCCCCCAAGGTTTGGTGCAATCGTATAGTATCGCCATCTAAGAACGGGTTTCGAACTAAAAAATTCGTGCCAGGATCACAGAATGTGTAAGGAGGTATCCGGAGACAGCTACCCCCACTCCTCCTACTCCTGATGCGCACTACCTTGATTATTCATTAATAACTCCTTTCCTGGGATTAAAATGTGAACATTTAGAATCGAAGAATATAGTATAGACCCTTAGCTAGATTCAAGGATACTTTTCATAACCATTCCGGGCGTAATTAACAAGTTATTAACGAATATCGGAAGTCGGAACCTTTACGGCTGTATCACCGTCTACTTTAATCGATCAATTATCAATTTTCCGCCAATAACACACATATTTCCGCTATTAGGGAACCAAGTAGACATCCCTGACAACATTCAAAGACCGATTTTACAACGCTCCACGCTCTAATTAATTAATTATTAGCGATTGTTCGCTAAGGTGTTGCGCAAAACAGTGTTCCGACTTCCGATATTCGTTAATAACTTGTTAATTACAGGTGGAATGGTTCTAAAAAGTATTCTTTAATCTTGCCAAGGGTCTGTACTATATTCTTCGATATTAAAAATTCATAATTTGTTCCCAGGAAAGGCGTAATTAGTAAATTAAGGAGCAATAGTTCATTGAAAATATTGATTTCTACTGTGGCGCCACTAGTGGCGAAAATAGCGTACTATGTGTTTCTCGGCTTGTAATTAACTACTGCTCCTTAATTTACTAATTACGCCTTTCCTGGGAACAAATTATGAACTTTTAATATCGAAGAATATAGTACAGACCCTTGGCAAGATTAAAGAATACTTTTTAGAATCATTCCGCCTGTAATTAACAAGTTATTAACGAATATCGGAAGTCGGAACACTGTTTTGCGCAACACCTTAGCGAACAATCGCTAATAATTAATTAATTAGAGCGTGGAGCGTTGTAAAATCGGTCTTTGAATGTTGTCAGGGATGTCTACTTGGTTCCCTAATAGCGGAAATATGTGTGTTATTGGCGGAAAATTGATAATTGATCGATTAAAGTAGACGGTGATACAGCCGTAAAGGTTCCGACTTCCGATATTCGTTAATAACTTGTTAATTACGCCCGGAATGGTTATGAAAAGTATCCTTGAATCTAGCTAAGGGTCTATACTATATTCTTCGATTCTAAATGTTCACATTTTAATCCCAGGAAAGGAGTTATTAATGAACAATCAAGGTAGTGCGCATCAGGAGTAGGAGGAGTGGGGGTAGCTGTCTCCGGATACCTCCTTACACATTCTGTGATCCTGGCACGATTTTTTTAGTTCGAAACCCGTTCTTAGATGGCGATACTATACGATTGCACCAAACCTTGGGGGGCGAGAGGGGATCTGTACTCCGAATAGTACGAATCCCTGGTGTTAGATGGCGATACTATACTTTGTCACTTTTTAGCGCGATATTCAAATAAGATATCGCTTAAATGACGTCATTTCTATTTGGAGAGGGAAAGAGGGTTAAAAAATGATGAGAATACATAGAATTCTTTGAAATTATATCATTTATTGCCATAGATTTACATTATACAAAACTTTAATACATATAAACATATTATATTATATTACATCATGTCACAAGTTGTCAGCAACGGTCAGCAGTGGTCAGCGATGGTTAGCTGACGTCGGGAGATGTTGGCAATGGCCAGCTTAGGCCAACGGAGGCCAGCAGAGGCATGCAGAGGCAAGTAGAGTCCAGCACGGGCAAGCAGTAACAAGTAGTAATCGTTATACGTTGTCTGAAGTAAGAGGACTGGTCAGTAGCGGTCAGCAGAGTCCAGCGGAGGCAGGCAGAAATCAGTAGTAATCGTTATACGTTGTCAGAAATATAAGCGGTGGTCAGCAGAGGCCAGCAGAGGCTGGGAGAGGCTAACAGTAGCCAGTCGTAATCGTTATACGTTGTCAGAAGTAACAGGAGTGGTCAGCAGCGGTTAGCAGAGGCCAGCGGAGGCTGGCAGACGTCAGTAGTAATCGTTGTACGTTGTCAGAAATTCCAGGAGTGGTCAGCAACGGTCAGCAGAGACTGGGAGAGACTAACAGTAGCCAGTCGTAATCGTTATACGTTGTCAGAAGTTCCAGGAGTGGTCAGCAGCGGTCAGCAGAGGCCAGTGGAGATCTGTTGACGGGAGGTCGGATATTAGTTATTCAAGAGCGAGAAGGGAAGTGTGAGCCTTTCTCTCTGGACTCCCACGAGACGGTCCGAACTTACTTTGGACAGCTTCGGTGAATCGAGAAAGGGGGCATATGTCATTTTGCCTTTGTCGGTTTTCCGAAACTCCACGAGCTCACGTACGCGTGATCTGACATAGTGTGAGAGAGTACCTTCGGTGCCTTTCTGTCATCTCTGAGACAGGAGGCGGTGGTGGAACCAATATAGTAGTTGGCAAGGATTGGAAAAAGTTGATACCGTTAGAGTTGAAACCTGAACCGAGTAATTCGATCAACCATTGCCCCCTATATCCATAACGTTTTTGATAGGCGTAAGAGGCGCGCGGTCCATCCTCGGGTCTAAATTCGAAGACCATCTTCTTTCTTGTATTTGGGGAAGTTAACAATTTCAACAGACCCTCGACGCTGTTTCGTGGCCATTCCCAAAACCGCTCGCCCGACCAAACAGTCCGAAACATGCCAGACCACCTTGAGGGAGATAAATCGAACGGAAGCGATCTCGACGTTCGCATCGACACTGTACCACTGGATTCAGCAATTACGCACATCTGTACACGACAATAAAATAAACGTTTTAAAAGCATACCACCTTTGTATCGGTGAAATAAGCTAGGTAAGTACGTAGGTACATTTCTGTTTTATTAGAAAGGTAGTTAGCTTAGTTCATAAAAATGACCTCCACTTACCACCACTGAATATATCAACGGTAACGTTTTTTTTACAAGCCGCATCTTTTCTTTTTCGTTCCAGCATTTGAACCTTCGGGTAGAAACGGACGCAAGGAACTAACCCATAGTTTATCGCGTCGATTCACTTTTATGCCTTCTTTCTGGGCGAAGGTGTCGTGTGCGTAGAATACATCGGCCGTCAATCGATTCCGGGACGATAAATTGTCATTCAACGAACGAAACATAATACATACATATATGTAGATATAGTTTATCAAACTACCTGCGCATCATTGCTCGAGATCGTTCGTTTTTACTTTCACTGGCAACGTTACGCCAGACTAGACTGCCTGCCTGATTTCTTATACGCATACATGGTCTTTGGAACCGTGGCGGGACGAGTAGTTAGTTGATATTCCAGACTCGTTCAAATATCGTCACTCAACGGCAGGCAGTGTGCTTCTACATACGTGATCGCTTCGAAAAGGAACAACATGAATTTCTTTCGTGTTTCGGTAGTTACGATTTCGCTTCTGGCTGTTAGTTAGTTATCGCACTTTCCTGCAACCCATTGAACAAAATTCATTCATTCGTATATTGTAACATTAGATTTGGAACAAAATCAACTGGCTGCTCGAAATAATTAAAAAGCTATTTGATCGCTACAGAGTACAAGTTGACGTGGAAATATAGAGATCGATTAAAGATCGGGGAAATGGACTCGAATGGCCAATTTATTTCATTCCAACTCTATATATGTATATGTTGTTCTTGTAATTTTAGTTACCTTATTACATAATTAATTCTAGGTGTTGCTAACTTTTATCGTGCTGGTATTTCACAGCGACAGACACATATTAGCCGCTAGCCCTGTTGGTGCTTTTTCGTTTAT
Organism: Colletes latitarsis; assembly: GCF_051014445.1. Taxonomy (NCBI): domain Eukaryota; kingdom Metazoa; phylum Arthropoda; class Insecta; order Hymenoptera; family Colletidae; genus Colletes; species Colletes latitarsis. Next base: position 38,677,745 of record NC_135138.1, read on the forward strand.
TCACGATCTAGTTCAGTATAACGTAGCAGGAGTGCCGCTCATCCACGAGGCAAGTATAATTGACTTTGTCAAACAGAAAGATAATATTAATGAAAATCAATAAAAAGTGTAAATGAGTTGTATTAACTTCTCTTTCTAATTGTTGTGCAGCAAACGCATTGGGATTTTGATCCAGAAGTCGGGAAACTGAGAAAAATCAGATACGAAGAAGAAAATGGTCGTCACGGCGAACTCGCAATAGCGAAGATTGGCATGGGTATCGGATACAAAGGACTTTGGGGAACGTCTGCGTAAAGGCAAATCCCATTGATCGATCGACAACAAATTATCTGTAAAAAGATACATTAAATATCATTCGTTTCGAAAACTATATTATTATTATTATTATATTTCGAAAACAACGGACATATTGCATGTTTGCTTCCCCTTTCGACCGCTCCCCTTCCCACGCAGCTAACTTAAACTGTCGTCGAAAACCAAACGACGCTAAACAGACAGAAATATGTATGTAGGTACCTATGTACTGCAACCGTTTGCGAATTACAAGATCAAATAGGGCTAAATATCTGCATAAAGATATTATCTTCGTTATTTTTCCATAACAAATTTACATTTTCAATCTCGAGTAAACTGTTCCTCTACAGAGTGACTTTTCTCACTGATTTCTTAATTACTTTTAACAACGTATGTTTCGACTAAATCACCAATGATTTTCTAGTAAATGTTTTTCTAAACGTCTACTCTTTCTTCGACCTTGAACAATTTCGACATTAGCTGTCGTCCAATTGACTTTTAACGAACGTAACGAAAGATACAGCAGTGCGTCCAAGGTTTCTTTCTTGATCGCGACATGCCTACACGTAGCAACGTACAAAGTACAACTAGTACAACGTGCGCTGTTCGACTTTCACTTGATGGTATGGAATAAAGAACAAAGTGGGGATGTACGTAGAGAAGAACGGTAACAGATTCCGAGACAAGGTAGAGGAAAGGTGGAGGCTCAGAAAAATCGAAACTAACCGACCGTATGGATCTTAGTAATGCTATTCGTCTCTACGCGTGAACAAACAGTTGTCAATTTCGTTAAATAATTAAACCACCGTTACCAAAGTGAAACAACGCTCGCGTGTTACGCAAAAACAAACTTTCAAAACTTTCATTTGGCAAACGTCTTAACGCACCTTGGCCGTCGTCATGACAAGACACGCTTCTGTAAGTAAATTAATACTGACGAATAAACAGGTTGTAAACAAGTTATATTTTACGAATCAATTAATTTAAAAATTAAATTTAATAATCAAGCGACAATTTACACGAAAACGTTCAAAACCGCTGCTTGACCCACTTTGTAACGGTACACATGTCATAAGTATTTCTCGTATTTTTTTTATATGTATACTAGTATACTTACATGGAGCGTATTGAAATCTGTTGCAAGGCGTAATCTTTCGATTAGTGGAATTACACTATTATCACTTCCAATAGCAAGAGCCTGGAGTTTTCATTGTCATTTTACCAATCGCGACAGATTTAGCGCCACCCAATCCATATTAATATAAAATATTTAATACGATGAATGCAATTGAACGCAAGTCATTTTTTTCCATGTTTCTACTTGATTTGAAACATTCCAACATCGATTAACCTACTTTTAGTGGACGGTCGTGATCTCCGTGACACTAATCATCGTCTTTTTCCTCGGGTTAATTACTGAAAGTGCAGCAACGATAGCACAACCAAAGGCACCTAATTTTCAATACTTCGAAAGGTAAGAAACTAAAAACGCTATCCAATCGAGTCAACTTTGAATTTATAATAGATAAACAAAACATGAACAATTATAAAAATAACTACGCAATGTTCTTATGCCGTTTGAACGATCGTTTAAAATTTTAACGGTTTATACCACTCGGACGGATTTTTATGAAATAGAAAAATATTATAAATAGTCTACGTGAAATTAGCGGGATATAAATCATTATTTTGCTGATTTCAAATTTATTTAAAAGAGACAGGACGTCAGGATTTGCGATTTTTAGCTATTTTCGAACTATCGATCGTATCGTGTTACTTTTTTTCATTGAAAAGGATCGACCCTTGGAATAATCGTTTCTCTAACTTGAAAATTACATATTAACAAATTTCCAAGTTGAAGATCGTCTTGAGAAAAATTTGAAAAAATAGCTCCGAATATTTGAGACTTTTTCTATAAAATACCTATCAAATATTAATTTAAAACAAATGTAATTAAAAAATTCTACTACTGACCCTTACTATAAATATATTTATAGGCCTAAATACCGTTATCCATACTATGATGAAAACGGCAGAGGAAAATTACTCTATGGCTATGGAGGACCAGATCTTTATCAATATAAAACTTATAGTGCCCTTGAAGGAATCCATTAGTATTGGAAACTACTAATTATGTTACAAACTAAATTACTCGACAATCATTTTAGTGAATTGTAACTCATATTATATAGAATGACTGTAAAATAATATAGTACATACACGATTTTGCTTCCGATTACAAGAAATTGTATATTACTCGCGCGTGAAATATTCCTATCGTCCAATATACATATGTATAGTCACATATTGTACAGCTTTCTTCTTATTATATTATTCCTTGTTATCGAAAACACGTCGGGTATTGTCGTAAAAATAAGGAACATTACAAGATCGTTTATTCTCTCAACTATAATTAATGATACTTTTAAATGCAATTGGTTGTATACTTGATTCTGTTCTGTCTTAAATTGTTTTTTATTACGTGACAATACGATAACACATTGTGACTCGCAAGGATATATCGAGAGTAAACGAGCAGATGTGTCTTAAGAGATAAATTGCTTCTTTAATCGATGGAGTTTGAGAATGTGTTGGAATGAGAGAATCTTTTTTATGTTTGATTCCTACAGATAAAAAATGGGCAAAATTCTTATCTAGACGATGAGATTTACAGCTATTTGCCTGTTATAGTTATTCGTTGAATAAACATTTAAATTATAGAATTAAATATTTCGCATAGTACAGACAAAAACTTTAAACATTAACCGTTCGATCGAATATTATGAATAAATTACTATTCGATGCCCTTATTCATTTTTTATTATTCAAATAAAATTTTGCCCATCTCCGACACATATACAAATTACAAACAGTTATCGTTATAAAATTTACTTTCTATGTAAAGTGTATGGAATGTGCATTAGCGCCCCTAAAGTCTATGGCGTGTCCAATAATCATCGTGTTGAGTAGAAGTGAAAACGACTACTAATCCTAAAATCCGACTATCATACGTCAGAGTCAGAAAATTTGTAAATGTTAAAAAAACGCAGTCGTTTGTAAATAGTTGACGCGCCGACAACGCGTGACGATGTTCGTTTCGTGACAGGTGCACATACAAGTTACGAATGTGCAAGCATAATCCAGTGTATAACAAGATAATGCTGATAAACGAACGAATTACTACTACCCGTAGAATGTTTTGGATATTTATTCCAAATGATCCTTGTCCGCCTTGTCTTCGGCAGACTGTAACTGTCATACAAAATCCATTTCGGACTTGTTGTAATATTCTGTATCTACTCGTCGTTTGTAAAGCTGTCTCTCTATAAATTTTTTTATCTCGCTAACCGCGAAAACACTCGAAGTTAACGCCACCAAGAATAAAATATCTGCGAAAAATAAAAAGGAATTTATTCCTTAGAACTTGATCAACAAACAGATTATTAATTATACGATCTCGATCGAATATTTACCCTTTGCCGTGAGAGCTTCAGTTTGGAAAACTCGTTGCAATGGTGGGAAGTAGATCACTAACATTTGTCCTATTACCGATAATGTAACAGCTACCAGGAACATCTTGTTACTCCATAAACCAATAGTGAATATTGACTTTGTCTGAATCATGTATATTATATTAAATGTAACAAAAATATATAATTTAATACTCGAAGATAGTCTCGTTCTTTCTAACCTGTGATCTACAACTTAGAGCGTTAAACATATCGAAGAAAACGAAACACGTAAAAGTCATGGTTGTATCCCTTGCAGTAGTACCATTCGTCATCTAAATTAAAAAGAAATTAAGGCGGTCGTACAAATAGATATTCTATTTTTAGTAAAATGTCTTGGTACCTCTCTGTTATAAACCCATAAAGTACCAACAATGATAATAATGGCAGATAATAATACATTGAGAATAAGATGTCGCGTAATCATTAATTCTTTCGTGTTACGTGGTTTCTGTTTCAAGACATCCTTATCAACTGGTTCGACACCAAGGCTATAATAAATGATTAGATATAATCATGTGACGTCTAATATTCCACTAGTTTTATTTTCAGTTACCTTTGAGCGGGTGGACCATCCATAATAATATTAATCCAAAGGATTTGCATGGCATTTAAAGGATTTGGTATACCCATCAGAGTAGCGAGAGCAATTAAAGAAAGAGCAGCTATACTAGTACTTAATTGAAATCTTACAAAATTTCGTATATTGTGAAAAATTCCTTTCCCCTCTTCAATTGCATCGCTAAAAAAAAAAAAAATATGAGATGTAGTTAAAATAAAGAAACATTATTAAAGAAATCCATAGTACTATGAGTATGTACATAATAGTTCCAAAATCGTCATCCACCAGAATCATGTCTGCAGCTTCTTTGCAAACATCGGTACCATTTTTACCCATAGCAATACCTATATCTGCTTTTTTCAAAGCAACTCCATCATTTACACCATCACCTGTCATGCCCACTATATTTCCTTCCCTTTGCAAAGCTTTAACGATGCATAATTTGTGCTTGGGTGTAACACGATAGAACACACTAACATTATTAATACATTGTTCTAATTGATGTTCGGACATTAAGTCAATCTCATCTCCAGACATTAGACGCGAGTGAAGTATATCTAGTCCGATCATACTTGCTAAAGTAAAAAATTAGATGCAATTTACTACTATGATAATACCATTGAAAGACATAGAAAAAAAATTACATATGCATAAGATACCTATTGCCGCTGCAGTTTCTTTGGCATCACCTGTAACCATCTTGACTTTAACGCCACTGTTAACGAGAGTTGCTATAGATTCGCGAACATGTGGTCGAGGAGGATCGCATATACCCACGAGACCAACGTACACAAGGTCTTGTAATGATGTACCACGTGCTAATCCAATTACTGTAATCATTTACTCAAGTATGTGGGTATAGAATAGAAACCAGTGAAATTAACATGTTGTAAACGACATTAAAAAGCATTTACCTCTTAATCCTTGTTGTCCAATATCGTAAGCTTCCGTTAGAAATTCTTCATCCTTCTTTTGATTAAGAGAATATACTTGACCATTGGCAGAGTACTTGGTACACTGAGGTAAGATTTTTTCCAGAGCACCTTTTACAAAATATATCTCTTGCCTATTCTGTAACATATAAAATATACTGGATAATAACTTTAAAAAACTTATTGAAAAGTTCAAGTTGCGTGCACTAAAATGTTATTCTACCTCCCCATATTTTGGTGCACATTTCACAGCCATCATTTTTTGTTCCGAAGAGAATGGATATTCTTGTAGCCGTAAATATTTATCAGCAACTCCATATATTCCGTATTTTATAGCTAATGCTATCAGTGCACCTTCCGTTGGTTGACCAAGCAGAGTATCATTCTGTATTATAGCGTTATTGCAGACACATCCTACTTCCAGCATGTTGCTGATAGCAGTGCGCGCAAGGTCATAATTGTCACGCTTTCGAATTCGTACTTCTCCCTTATCGTTATAACCAGTGCCGGTAATGTCAGCTATATATCCTTCGGAAGTTATCAGTATCGTCGCAGTCATCTCGTTCTTCGTAATAGTTCCAGTTTTATCAGAGCATATCACGTTCACACAACCTACACATCGATAATATAATATTTATATGGCTGTGTCTAAATAATACAAATTTTATGTAAATATAGTGGACGTATACATACCAAGTGTTTCAACTGTTGGTAATTTTTTGACAATGACTTTTCTTTTAGCCATCCTCATAACGCCTAATGCCAAAGTTACAGTTACAACAATGGGTAAACCTTCTGGTATAGCTGCCACTGCCAAACTTACACTGATAGTAAACATTTCAAGTATAGCTTTGCCCTGGATCCAGCCAAGAAGCATAATAATACCAATGATACAAAATGAGTAAAAGGACAATTGAGTGCCCAAAATATCCATACTTTTTTGAAGCGGTGTCTTCGGAGCTTCTTCAGCTTGCATCATTGAAAAAACTTGTCCGAATTCGCTTTTTTTCCCTGTGTTGACTACTATCCCCTATAAAGTATTTTTTTAATGTTCGTAAATTATTGATACATGACATATTTACGAACATATAATTGCCATGGTATAACTTACTTTTCCATTTCCACAGCGCACCAACGTACCCATAAACACTATATTTTTCTTTGTTGTCAACCCGTTAGCTTTAAGCAACGGAGCCGTTGATTTTTGTGCTGGTTCGGTTTCTCCGGTAAAACTGCTTTCGTCGATTGTTAAATCTATCGCTTCGAATATCCTGATATCCGCAGGTACTCTATCTCCGATATTTAAATAAACTATATCACCGGGAACTAAGTTGCGAGCAAGAAATGTTTCCAAATGACCTTCTCGTAAACTGAAAAAAAAGGTAATAAAATATTCGTTATATTACAACTATTATTATTAGAATACACTGTCACGTGTTTTATTCGTGTTAAAATTCATGTTTATAAAATATCTGATTAATAAGAAGTATATATGTATCTATTTACCAGTGACAAGTTGGTGGCACCAGTTTGTTTAATTCTTCTAAGGATTTTTCAGAGCGGTATTCTTGTACAAATGCAACTGTTACTACTATTATGATAGCCTAGAAGAAAATATTTTTCATAACTTAAATATTTATAAGGATGCGATTACTAAGCAATTATAAAATTTATGATACAGTTTCTATAAATATAATACTCACTACTGTAATACTGACAGCATCGTCAAATTGTTTCATACATACACTAACGAAAGCAGAACCAAGTAACAATAGAATCAATGGATTTTTAAACTGGAAAAAAAGATTCTGTTACTATTACTGTTGTGACTTGATAAATTTTTATTTTTATCCTTATTAGCATCAACTAATAACTGAAGAAATGAGGATAACGCGTAGCATAGATACCTGTTCAACATATTTCTTCCATGTTGGTTCTTCTTCTTTAACACTAAATTCATTGTATCCAACCAACTGTCTCCGGTGGTCAGCCTCTTGCCACCACAGTCCTCTTCTTATATCGACATGCAATCTAGCTGCTACTTCTTCCGCGCCAAGACTGGCTGCTTCGTTAGTCGTTAACCACATTTCTGGGTTTTGATCTTTAGCAACCTTAAGTGATAAAAATTTATTTATTTTCCTTTTAATATTCTACAATTAACTTGTTAACAATTTTTATCCCCTCTATAGAAAAGGTTCTCTACCTTTATTACAGCTTTTCATCGTTATAAAACAGTACTTGGCAAATATGCAATGTTTAATAGATTATTTTCTATAAAAAGAAAATTGAAAAATTCTAAATTTTTTAAATTATTAATACATTTTGAGCAATCGATTCTTGGAAACTTATGATAACAACATTGCTAACGTCACACTGTCAAGTATCATGCTCGCATTCTATTTAAGCAATATATGTATACACCGTTTGAAGAAAATTTTTTTTATGTCATATTATAATATGAAATATCATAAATTCTAACCTTTAAGGTTTCATGGAAATACAAACGAGGTACGTACACAATTCCCTAAATCAACGAGATACTTAATTTTCAAAGATAAATTATAAATACATATCGGTATAAATTAGACTGAAAGAAAGAGTGGATAACCCTAAATATTTAGAAATTCGCCGCTTCGAAGTAACGAGTGTTTATACATGTCAGTCATATATACATACATACATACATGTATGCATTGCTTTTACCAAGGTTTATCCAACACATACACGTATATGGATATACATATTGTATATAAACATATATACTTGACAATACTTCCGAGTGAGTTTTATTCCTGAATCGGAAAAGAAGAAGTTACACGTTTCGCAAACTAAACATTTATACAAAAATAAAAAGGAAAAAGCTTGATACCTCTACAAAGTCATAATGCCTGGAATTCGCTGGAGAGTTTTGTTAACAAGAGTTCCGAATTTTTACATACAGATATACGTTTTTTGACGTTACAACAGTTTGAAACGACGAAACAAGTTTCAGCCTGAAGGCTATTTCGTGTATCCGTACGAGTACAAGAACCGTTAACTCTAAAGAAGAAAATTCTTGAATGAATCTCAGATAAAAGGCAAACGATAAATAAATAAAAAATTATTGCATTTTTATGTGTATATAATGTTATAAAAGCGAATTATGTTACTTGTATATTTATGAAAAGAATACTAAATCGTATTAAATTTGATTACTAATACATAGTATAAGGTATTCATATATGTAATACCAAACGAATAAAATGTATAATGTTACAAGAATATATTGTTGTACTTGTTACTTTATGTAAACTTATTCGTAAAGTTTACAGCTGGTTACTGTCTGAGAAGGTATCGCATGTCACGTGTTTCATCGTTAGAAAACTGTCACTTATCGGACGCGAATACACGTATACATATACATATACATATACATTCTGTTTTTGTCAACGTGAAAATTTTTTAATTTGTAACAATTATTTACCAGAATTGTACAGAAACTCGCTAATTGACGATAGAAACGTTGGCAAGTGTAGTTAGGAAGATAAGCGTGTGATCGATACCACAACATTTCAAAACACTACAGTTACGGTAAAGTTTAGAAATTGTTTATTTTGCAAGAATGAAGTTGTTTGCGATTCACGCTATTTATATGTATATTTATATGTAGAATGTTTGCGTTGTCAGTATCGAATATTTTTCTTGTAATCAACCGATGTAAGGAAAAACTATACATATACATATGCATATAATTCTGATTATAATTAATTTGTTATACCATTCGTGGAAAAGATTTGTATCGCGGTAGCCAGTGTCTACGAAACGTTGTTAACGCTTAATATATTGTTTGTTACCTTTAATATATTTAGACAATTTATTATTGCTTCCTGTTAATGGTTGATTATGTAACATTAAATAATGTTAATCTAAAATTGTTCTTACTTCGTTCAATACTGCATTCTCGTTATGTTCCTTGTCCGCAGCAACATCGAGTTCATTGTCGTCTAAAAGTTGTTCATATTTCTTACTCGTTGTATCTTTCATTTCTACCAACGAGTTCTCTCTCTTCTCTCCTTTCCCTTTATACATAAGCCCTGTTAACCGGCAATTATTTAATTCTACAATAGAGATTTACTTGTCCGGTTTTGTTAAAGTAAAATTCGTACTCTAGCAGATTTTGTGTGTTGTCTGTTTTAAATAGAACACACAGACCCTCTATTGTCCCTCGATCCAGTTTAACAATTTCAAAAAATGGAAACACATAGTCATGGTCTGAATGAGTACCTGTCGAAACACGTGTAAGTGATTAAATGCATATGGTTCTGTGTATACAGTAGAATTCCGATTATCCGGCCGGCACACACGGGACTGGTGCAATGCCGGATAATTGGACTATATCTATACCTACATACGAAGTGATAAAAACGAGGAATAGAATTTAAAACACAACCATGGGTAACATAGTAATGCCATTTATTAATAAAAAACAAAATATATAAAATTCCTTCGCTATATTCGTAAACTGTTTAGCATCGACGTCACTGCTGGATGGCATGCTGCTGTGGCTTGTTTGTTTCTGTGAAATATTATAGTATAATCCGTGACACGTTTACGGAATAATAGTCGAGGTAAATATGCCGGTTATTCGGAAATTCCAGATAACCGGGTAATAGCCGGATAATCGAAACTCTACTGTTGTATACATATGTATACCTTCTTCCGGCGACTTTCCAGTCACGCCAAGGTCAAACGAAGGAACGAGTGCCTATGTTATGTTCTTTCAGAATCGAATATTTTCCAATATACTACAAACGAAAAAAATATTCATTTCTGTTCAGAACTTTGACACGCATACATAGCCTGCTTCTAGATTTATAATATTCACGATATAACTAAACTGTTCAAAGCAATTTAATTTTTTTCTTATATTTCGAATATTAAACCTCTAACGATTCACTGTTCGTTTGAACGTAATTTATTTTTAAAAAATTTACAACACCTCTTCATAATAACGCACACATTTATCGTTAACCTACTTTCGAGTTAAACGAAAAGATGGTTTTATCGATTTTCCAAAGAAACGAGGTTTTACAGTACATACTTACCTACTTATCTATCTTAATGTTCATCCTACATTTAATTTACTAACGCAAATTAAATTGCAAATGTATAAACATTGCATCGAGAAACATTGATCAGTCCACTGTTCGTTATCGAATCGTTCGATTATTTAATCAACATCGATAAAAATCAAATACATGATTAATTTACAGATTTTGTAAGAACCGTGTATCTATTTGGAATTAAACTTATCGAAAATTAATCATACAAAAATCCACCTATCGTAATGTAATCAAAAAGGTTTACAGGTGTATGTATGTACGTGTTCTCGTTAATTTGAATCGAAAAAAGTTTCTTCGATAATTAAATACAAGTAAATACGGATAATCGTTTAAATAAACATAGAATTTTCGAGAAGAATATCCTACCCTTAAAAATGGTGTAACCTTACTAATATCCGAGGCACGTCAAGAGACCGAGCCTTGATATGCTGCCCGATGAAGTGCGCACGACAAACTGCTCGCGAATCGCGTATTTTCTGCGATTATTTATAGTCGTCTCGAAAGTACGTTTCGGAACAATTAAGTAGCTTAGTGTTTGTCGAGGATTACGTATCCACTCGTATAAAAAAAAAAAAAACAAAAAAAAACTACAAACGCGATGGTCGGTTGACGTGTAACTCTATCGAGTGACAGACAAGAAACGACAGTGCAGCAAGCAGCGCTGTTCGTACCGTACTAGTAGTAGGTACTTGCTAGTACTGATCTGGGAAAGCAACTATAGAGTGTACTTGCTTTCGTGTCACGCTTGTGTATGTATGCGTACGTATACGTTCTTCTTCGTTTGTGTGTTAGAAGTGGAGCAGCTGTGTCCGTCCATCCAGCGTACGACGACCTTAAGCTGCTACACTTGCAAATTCACACATGGGGTGTCCTAGCAAAAACATCCTAACGTCGAGATTCGACAAAAATTGATGCAATAATACGTTGATGCAGAGAAAAATTAAAATACTTATAATCTAACATAATCCATAAACAAATTGAAAAATCGATATGTTTACATGCACACTAAACAAAGTCGATCTGTAGCAAGAACATCGAACAAAAATGTTTTAGCACATACTTTAAAAATTAACAAACAAAGATGCATGCAAGCGAGAGAATAGAATCATCGTCAGTTATTCAATTTTTCGATTCGATATATTGATGGTGTAGCCGTGTTCAATTGAACGACATTTACAGTTCATTGGCATTACTTTATCCTATAGTTTTGTGAAGCAAAAAGGTTACAATGCGCAAATTAAATTTACTTCACGGAGAATGTAATTTACTTTGATTATACAGGGTGTTCGGCCACCCCTGTGAAAAATTTTAATGGGAGATTCTAGAGGCCAAAATAAAACGAAAATCTAAATCTAGATCTAAATTACTGAGTACTCTATTGTTATATTAAACTTGTCTAGAAACAATGTCCCATTCCTGTCAGAAGACACTGCCGACATCCCCTCTTTACACTGTAACACATATTCCTAATTTCTACGTTTCTTTGAGCAAATACATGGCTTCACATCACGTCAAACGTAATAAGTACACATTAACTTGAGACTGTATGTACGTCAGTCTAATTAATAAACAGTGCCTAAAGCTTATTATCATTATTATAATAACGACGTAATTCACTGTATATCTATATATATATATATATATGAAGACGACATCTACCATAAACCGCCCAAGTTTGTCGAGAAATAATTCACTTTTTACACACTAGATGGTGTGTTATAAACTCGTCCGGTATGTGTTATGTATAACCTTTCGTACACAATAACACAGAGTTGTGTAAAATATGCCTTTTAAATAGTATATAATTTATTTTGCTTCCAAGTTAAATATTATAACGTTGGGTCTGTTTTTAATCTGAAGATATTTTGTGAAACATGATTCGTTGTTACAACATTGAAGTATAGGCTATGTAAAGTTTCTTTGAATAATCTAGATTTTTTTCAAACTATTGAATGAATGATATTGTTTCTATTAAAAAGATCAATTTAATGTTACGTGAAAAATGATGCAAATATTAAAGAAACAGACATTGAAGCACTTTAAAAAGCATAGGAGCGTTAATACATGGTCCCCGCTCGCAACAGCATTTAACTCCATTACCACGGAAAAGTATGAATTCAATCTGTCGAAAAATCAAACTGTAAGTCAATTTGGTTATTCTAATTGTTCGATGGTTTGCATTTTTAAGTTTTTAAATATTCTACAGGGATTATTTGGTATACCAGAGTTAAAAACTCCCGAGGGATTCAGCATTTTAAAGGATCAAGCAATGATCCAAACGGATATACTCATAGCAGAGGCCACTAGTAAAAATAGAAAACGCAAGATAGTAGAAATTTTTGATGATTTGTCTGACGCGCTATGCAAAGTTGCAGACTTGGCAGAATTTATTAGAATCGCGCATCCGGATAAACAGTTTATTAAAGCTGCAGAAAATGCTTGTATATTCATCAGTGGTATAGTAGAAAAGTAAATATTTTTCCTTAGAGTGTGAGTAAATCACAGTGGTCATATCCATTTATAATTTGTCGTTATTTAGCAATCAAAACTATTTGTAGAAACTCAAAGAATATTAGATGTATTAAATTCTATTTCTTTATTGATTTGGAAAATAGAAAAAATCGTTTGTAAATCTCTTCAGATTAAATACTCATTGTGAACTGTATAATGCGTTACGGTATGCAGTAAATAATGGAGATATCCAAGAAACGTCTATCGTGGATGACCATGTTGCGAAATTGTTCTTATTTGATTTTGAACAGTGCGGTATACATTTACCAGAATCTGAACGGGAGAATGTTGTACAGTTAAATGATTACATATTACAAGTATGTAGTTTTTTTTACACATGTATATGTATACAAGATGTTCATCCATAAATGTACAAGCAAGTTACGAGATATTTATGTATGGACATCCTGTATAAGCTCAATCATATTTAAATATACAATATTTTTGTAACACAGATAGGTCAAAAATTCATGGCGGGTGCGGGTAATGCGCGAACAGTGGACGCCAAGATTCTTCTACCGGGTGTAAGGGAACAGTAAGTATTGCGGTTGAGAAATCATTGAAAGGCACCCTCTTTGAGCAGTTTGTGTTCTCTCGTTAAGAAATTTTGCTATGTACAGGATTTATAATGTAGCTCATTGAACTTTGTTAAATACGTTTCACAGTTTCACAATGAAGGATAATCGGATAATAGTGCAAGGACTTTACGTAGATTCTTCTAATAATCTGGTTCGAGAAGCGGCCTATCGTATATTTTTATATCCAGACAACAATCAAGAATATCTCTTGCACGAACTTTTAAACTCGAGACACTACTTGGCCAAATTATGTGGATTTCCATCGTATGCTCATCGGTAAATTTTAATTATTAGTTGACTATAAACTAAGAATAAATATTATCCATATCCTTATGTACGAAGGAAATACAATTTTTAGAGCCGTGAGAGGAAGTACGGTAGAAACGCCGGAAGTGATATATGATTTTCTTAATATTTTAAATGATAACTTGAAGCTCAAAGCAGCACAGGATTTCAAAGAAATGCAAAAAATGAAAGATGCAGAATCGATTACAAAACAGGTTGTTATCAAGCTTATCGAATTGTACTTGTAAAATTTCTGTAGCTCCTTTTGTAAACTTCCTTTTTTTTTGCTTAGAACCTAATGCCATGGGACACCGCGTATTTTATGGGAAAAGCAAAAAGAACCTGGTTGAATATATCTAGCACTGAATTTACTCCATATTTTTCGCTCGGTGCCTGTATGGACGGAATAAATATTTTAACGCAAGCTCTATATGGCATTCGACTAGAGTCTATGCCAGTTATATCAGGCGAAGTTTGGGCGAATAATATACATAAAATTGCTGTTATAGATGAAAACGAAGTAGTTTTGGGACATATATACTGTGATTTCTTTGAGAGAGAAGGCAAACCTAATCAAGACTGTCATTTTACTATTAAGGGTGGAAGACAATTGTCTGATGGATCTTATCAAGTATAAAATACTTGTAATACATGTAACATTAACATAACGGAAATTTAATCTTTTTATAAATATGTTTTTTTTTTTTTAGAATCCAATAGCAGTATTAATGTTATCTTTGCCACCGCCAAGATGGTCCAACCCATGTTTATTAAGTCCTGCTTCTGTAGAGAACTTGTTCCATGAAATGGGTCATGCATTACATTCTATGTTGGGTAGAACAAAATATCAACATGTAACTGGTACCAGATGCAGTACAGATTTTGCAGAGGTGCCGAGTGTATTAATGGAATATTTTGCAACTGATCCAAGAGTGAGTTATGATTATACATAGTGTTAATAATTAAATTATAAATTATACAATTTTTTAATGAATCAATATGTACTATCAGGTTGTGTCCACGTTCGCGAAACACTTTCAAACATTGGAGCAAATACCAACGGTTCTATTAGAAAAATTACATGCCTCCAAAAACATATTCTGTGCTTCTGAGTTACAAAATCAAGTATGTTATAGCATGTTGGATCAAGTTTATCACAGTGGAAAGTTGGAGAAATCATCAACTGATGTTTTGAGAGAGATACAAGGAAAATACTATGGACTCCCTTACGTTGAAAATACAGTATGTTGTTGTTTTTTTTTTATTTTATTTCAATAATAAAAATACTTGTTTTGCGCATACTATAAATATACCTCTGAATCAACCAAATGAACGAAAATCAGTTATATGCCTGTATTAATAACGCTAAATTATATTGGTAATCACAACATAAATTACATTTATATACATATACCAGAAACACTTATTACATGGGCATTCGACTTTCAATAGTTAATAATTAAATAATTACTAGCATAAGGAAATATTAAAAATTGATAGTTTATTAGGAAATGTTTAATAAGAAATGATTATGAATCTATAAATGTTGTTTGCAGGCATGGCATTTAAGATTTTCTCACTTAGTTGGATATGGTGCAAAATATTACTCGTATTTAATTTCTCGAGCAATTGCTTCTTGGATATGGCAAACTTATTTCCAAGCAGATCCTTTCAATCGAACCGCCGGGGATCGATATCGAAAAGAATGTTTATCACATGGAGGTGGCAAACCATCGTCCAAATTAGTATCTGATTTTTTGAATAAGGAAGCTAGTGCTAACAATTTTGCAAAATCTTTGTTGAACGAAATCGATATGAGAACCGATGAAGCGCAAAAAGTAAAAAGATAAAGTAAGCCATACAAAAGGAACGTGTAAAATAATAACTAGATTGGAAATTTTATGCATTAATGCGGTATGCCAATATGGAAAACATATGCAGAATATGTTTTATAAAACAATAGTATATCAATTTATATTGGTGCATTTATTTTTCATATTCATATACACCATAAATGCATAAAATACGCACTAATGACGACTATTTTTTAAGTAAAAAACATAAAACGAAAACGTTTTTACAACGGGCAGAACATTTTTTAACAAAAACCTAATATAAAGCAAGGAACCCATTCGAGATAGATATTGTAAAAATATTGATATTTGAATTAAAACTATAAAAAAACATAAATAATTTTGTAATTAAATATGTACTTTGTAAATAAAATGTAAATAATTTTAATTAATGTATGTATCATGAACAAAAAATAATTCGAGTTTTTTGTTTTATTTTATTACAAGTACGGAAACCTTACCCTATTTACAATCTTGATTAATCTACGAATGATTACACAAAAATAAGTTTTTTTAGTGTAATACAAACAAAACGCAGTATAAGGTAAGTTATGAGAAGACTAATTATTTTATTCTAAGTGGTAAAGTAAACTTTTTAATTATTTTTACAAAAACGAAATATTGCTCCAAAATTTTAATATGACTGTTGTATCATTTTTTGTATATTCTATATATTTTTTTAATATAACTTCTAGCATGAATTTACCATGTACTGCGTTTAGGATTGTTTTAATTTGTATTAAAACTCTCCATCGGGGCTTCCATTAAAATTAGCTAATGATTCATCAACAACAGTTTTCCTTGAGTTTATACAAAATTCCATTAATAAGCTATTTAATAATTACACTGACATAAGACGATTGAACAACAAACCATTGGATGATCCATTTCCAAATCTTATCAGTAGCATACATATATATTTTTTTTTAATAACAATCTGTTTCTACATTACGCGAATCTTTGCTTATTTTCTTTTTCAAAGTTTTTGTTGTTCTTTTATATTTCATGGCATAGAACTAGACGTTTGTATTCACAAAAAAGCACTGGACATTTTTTTACAAGTCTCTTGTTTTCGTTTTTAGATTACACTAAAAGTGATTGTAAGAAATTGTGTACTTTATTTAATATATATAATTACAGCAATTTATGGTTTATTTATTTTCGGTTCAGTACTGTACTATTATCTTCCTAGAATTTCATTACGCACAGCATTTACATGAGCTTTTAAATTATTTCTTTAACAATCATTTGTAAAATAACCTTGTAATACAGAGTTACTCAAAAAAATTATAATTAATTTCTATAATGGTGACATATATATTGAAAGTTATAAACAAGTTGTGAATAATATGTTGTATTTGTTATACTTTTTGACATGTCCATAGAACATAATTTCATTACATACTACACGTTATGCAAAATAAATGTTATGTTTTCATAGAATGTCTATAATTAAATATATAAATTAAAAAACTTTATTTTATAATTTTAAATAACATTTCTAAAAACAGTACAATGGTAATTAATTTCAATACTTTATAATATATACAAAGCAAAATGACAAGTAGCCAAAATCAGTTTATATCACGTACTTTTTTAATTTGTATATAACGACATATAAGAAGATACATACATTTTTATAAACTTGTACTCCTGACAAGCTACAATTTTACTCAAACGATATACAAAAAGTAATTAAATAAGTATGATATTATTTATATTTATGTTTAATCTTAGTATTGTAATTTTTTAATGAAAATCGTAAAGCTAATGACAGAGTATTTTTAACATACAATAATATGAAACACTTCTACTATATTTTGTAATGTATAAATTTTATTACATAATATCGCAAGAAAATTGATATATACTTTTTTTAAACTTATGACAAAACTAATTATGTATGATCTAAAAGGAAGCGTAAGAATGATTTATTTATACATAAAACTCTATTTCTAACAATACTACTTTGAATATAAATAAACAGTTTACAAACAATACACGATATTTAAAAAGTGCTCCATATTATTTTTAAAGTCATCATAAACTTACATGTATTGCTTTACTATTGTTTTGACAAAAATGGATTTCATTTGTACAATATTTCTTTTCTTATTTATAAACTCTGTATTATAAGGTAATGTACAAAAATTTATTACAGAAATACATATTATGTATCCATTAGTGTTTCTTTAAACCATTGTGGCTTTTATCTCTTTAGAATACACGTATTATGTTTTGTTTATTTTTATGTCGAATTAAATATTTTCCGTATGTTAAAATATTAGTTAAATAGACAAACCTTTTATTTCATGTGTCTTCCGTTTGTTCGAAATGATTTCAGTAATCACTATGTTTTATGTTCACAATATACTATTTTATATTAGCCACAAATAATGGATTTTTGTTCACTTTCAGTCAAACGATACATTGTATTTTTATTCTTAAAATATCCTTACTACATTATCTTCTTAAATCTTTAATATGCCGTGAAAAACTGTTTTGCATAAAAAATTGTTGATGTATTTTAAATGCTGTACCATTCAAGATATTTTGCACATTGTCCTTTTTAGCGAAATCCAGAAACAACACAAGAATAACAACAGTAAAGCACTGTTTAAAAAGAATCTTAATTGTCCAGTGTCCGTTATGCAGCACTACAAAAACCAAAACAACGAGTTCCACTCTAATTTTTTTTTTTTTTAGCACATACTGCAACATTATGTTGATAGTCATTCGATTAAACGTTCCTTGTTTCTTCTCTTCAATATGTCACATTCACAATAGGCAAACACCAAAACGAATTGGTTCCTTTTGCTATAAAACATAGCATCGACCCAGTCTGAAATGACTTTGACGTTTGGTTCAGGTTACGCAACATAGTTGTACTCGTTTGCATTATCTTTATCCCGCTCCATGTAATCCCTATCGATAAGGGACTCGATTCGCTTTTTTAAATCAGCAGGCTGGAATAAAATTTTATTTACATAATTATACTTGTAGTAGTTTACACGCTTTAAATTAATAACATACTTTTACAGGGAACTTCAATTGATTATATAGTTCACTAATCAACAAATTGTGCGTAAGCGTTTTTCTCATTTTCATAATTCTGACAATAGCCGCATCTATTTGATACTGCCTGTCCTGGTAGACTCTTTCTTCTGTAGCTTTTTGTTCTTCGTTCTGAAATAAAAATCATACATTGTAAAGTGATTCTTTATAGCATAGTATAGAACATTAATATTTTTTACCGTTTCTTTCATTTGAATTTGGTTTATCTTGATTCTGAACAATTTGTTTGTAAAATCTGCATTAAATACAAATCTATCATTGTCTGCAACATCTCTCCCCCGTGGATTCTTTTGCAGTACTCTAGCTTTTCCACAGGCTAACGATTGTAAAGTTCTCCTAAGTTCACCATCTTCTATATTCGTAGCTGCCTTTATATCTTCCAGAGATAAATTGTCAGAATCGTTAAACATAATTAATACCAATGCTTGAAACAGTGATACTTGAAGCTCTTTGTTACCCTATTTTTAAATTTACGTAAATTGGTATATTTTACTTTTCATGAGTACGCATCGAAGCAGCTTAAGTATTTATTATTAAGCATTAAGAATACCTGATTAAACCAAGCTTTCAATACACAATGTCCCAGAGTAGGTTGCCACTGCAACTTCCTACCACTATGCTTTCCCAAATAAAATTTATTAAATACATCTTGATACTGAACCATTTCTGGTGGTAATGTTACTTCCATTACAGGATATGTTGGCCAGTAACCCATTGTAAGTATTGATACAGTTAAATCCAAATTACTAGCAGACAATTCATTTTGCAGATTTCCTGAGTACTAATTCACAAAGAAATACATAGTTGACAAAATAAAGAAAATGTACATTAAAATTATATTTATGTATCAGAAGCTGAACGCGATATACAGTCCATTCGATAAAAGCGTGAACGCGATAAATCAGAAAAAAATAATTTTCTTCATAAAAAATTAAGTACAAATCGCAAGTATATTTAAAAATCTAATACGCATTTGTTTGATAATGGGTAAAATTTTTCCCGTTAACAATTATCTCTTCAAAACGTTTAGGCTTTCTTCTACTTATGAATGAATTTAATGTTAAACAGCGTTCTCCTCGGAGTTTATATTTCATTACAGAAAAACATTGAATCATTTTCAGAAAGACTCATCGCTGAACACGATACCTCTCCAATCGCGGTCAAGATTCTCGCATGCCAATTGTGCTTCGCTATGCAACATTATTTGCATGTAAGCAATGTTTGATAGTTAAAATACCAATATTTATGCTTTTTTTATATTCGACTATATATCGCATTGACACGATTGAAACTGAAGAACTCGAATGAACACGTATTGGAGGAAACTACAAATGTTTGTAGTTTGTAATATATACATATAGACACTCACTTGTTTAAAAGCAATATTAATATCTTTGCTGAGTTCCATATCTTTGAACATTCCTTCCAATTTACTAGTAAAGCCACCCCCACATTCTTGTTTCAATTTTGACAACATGGATTTCTCAGCATCTACAGAAGCTGATTTACCCACTAATAAACGTTTGGCTAAATCCTTTTTGTAAAAAGCTTCAAATACATCTTTTCCGTGTATAAATCTAAACAGTACCATAATTTTATCTAATAATCTTTCTAACTCTTCTTCAGTCGCTTCTTTGTTACCTGCTCTCAACTTGCAGTCAACAAATTTTGCTGCAATTACAAAAGAATGTATTAATAAAGATATCATTATATACTAATATGAAAATATTAGTATTACCTATTAATTCGGCTGGTTTGTTTGCTCGTTGATTAATGAAAGCTTCAAAAGCTTCTTTTAAACTATTTGCAAATTTCTCGTTTCTATGAAAACATGTATTAACTATATTGTCCATTTTATCTTTGAAATCTAAAAGCTCTTGAACCATAGTCTTATCTTTCTCTGGATCTATGACTATGGTTTTACCTTTCTTCTATATAAAAAAAAAAAAAAAAATAGACAAATGTAATTATAATTTGAATTATATAATATCCATTACTAAATCTATCAAGTACATGTGTAAAACATACCTTTATATAAGAATTGAAATTCAAACAAAGTTCTACAAGGCCATTTTTCACTCGACTATATAAATTATAAAGTAAAGATAAATCACTAATTCTATTTTCATCCAACAAACCACTTAATCCTTTTTGCAAAATGCTAGTAATATGTTCAGAAAGCAATTGTTTTTCCACTGTATGTATAAGTGACCACCTATAACATTAAATTACTGATATACGAAAGAAATATAGCTTAATATTCTATGTAGTGATTATTGATACAGCATTTACTTGGTAGACGCATCGAGATAGTGTAACAAACGTTCATTTTCTTCCTGTAATCGTTTGTCCACGTGTGCTAAGTACTCAGGAACATCGTGTTCGTTCATCAATCGCTGACCCTCGGCAGCGTACAGTCTTTCCGTAGCTACCAGAAATCTATGGAAATAAAAATTGAACAACGAATTGTTTTAATGCATATGAACATAAAAAATTTGGTAACAAATATATACTTAGTTTCAAAGGCATCTTGGTAAATTTGTAAATCTGATAACATTCGTAATAATGACTTAAGAAGTGTTCTGTCTACTGTGTCACCCTGCCGCTCTTTTTGTATGAGCATCAGTAGTCCTTCCACGGTTCGTGTTTGAACTAAATTGTTTAGAACGATATATACTCTAAACAAATGTAATCCCATATCCCTGAAATTACACACAGAATGAGCTTAAAATAATGATAAATACAAAATTGACAAATAGACACAAACCACTTACCATATAGACAAAATACTTGGATTTTGTAATACGTATGTTCTATCCAGGTATAGAAAAATACTCCTAATCATAATCATTTGTCTACAATGCGACTGCCAACATTCGTTCATTTTTTTTAAGAATATATGCCTATCCATAGATTCTGCCAAGAACTGTTCTATGTTAGCCTGAACATGAGCTTCTGTTAACCTTGTGAGTTTTGTGTACAATGTAGATGCCATTTTATGATTACACATATTTTCAACTGCTTGATAAAGCTCTTCCAACGAATAACGAATACTTTTGCTGGTTTGTATTGCAATTACAGCTTCTTGCAATTTCTCCCATGTTTGCTCTTGATAATTTTCTGGCAATTTTGGTTTATCTGTACAAAATTTACAATGTTAATATCCATGTATCATTATTTTTGTCTCAAGATTTAATTTAAAAAATCTTTAGGTGCATAAAATTTAAAGTTTTAAAACAATCAAATATCATTGAATAATATTTAAACAATTCCTGTATCAACTTAAATATTAAAATCATGTATATATTTTATAATTATTATAGAATAAAAAAATGTATTTACTGCATCTCTATTTGCAAATACATAATTTGGAAAACAAAACATTGGGGCTATACATCCATTTACAGAATTCCATTTGATAAATTACTAAAGTAGTTTATTAGTCTTTATTTTGCACTAATCATTTGGAAGAAATCAAAATATGACTATGTAACGTCTACGTTATTAGATAATTACATAATTGACGCAGATACGGAACTTCTGGAAACCGCATAAAAAAGAGAAATAATACATCTTCAAGACGTTTATCCATTTTCAGTTTTTCTTAGGCGTCATGTTAGGTTATGTCAGTTTCGTATTATTAATCGCAGTAAGAACCACTTTGTCCTTGGACGGGCGACGCGGGATAAAAGTGTCACGAAACTCGTAAAGTCGTATTTCGAAAAGAATGTCGTAATCCTTGAAGGCATATTGCCAGCCATAAATTACATACACCACGAATCATTGCTAGTCAGTACCAGCTGACTTTGAGGTTAGGTAGTCCTATGGTCTTGCTTACTTTTAAAGTTTTTGATGACGAGCTTTCTGGTTGTGCCTGGCTTCGCGCTCGCCAGACTCGGTGAAATCTTGTTGACGCCGTTCGGATTTCCGACGGTCAACGCCGAAAAATTGGCCCTCTTCTGAGTATCGGTCGTGGCCGCGGCAGTATCCGTCATGTTTTCGATCTCGTTGATCTCCGTGATCGCAACGGCGGACAGTTTGCTGCGCTTTGCAGCACTGAAGTTTACCACCGCTGCGTGATCAGCGGCCGTCTTCTTCACCTGTACTGTGGCCAGAACCTGAGTTCCTCCGAGCCTAGACATATGCGTGCATCACTCGGCCGCCGGCCCTCAGCACACGGAAAACAGTTTTCCACCGAGAAATCCAATGAATTCTCCCTCTCCCGTTCTACCTTTGTCCCTGCGTGCTCGACCAGCGGAAAAAAGTTATTTATCTCCGGACCCTGCTTGTGACGAGACTCGCGAACAATTGGCAATCTTTGCACATGCGCGATATGTTTTACCCGGCGCGCTCCGCGTGCTTGCCGCGCATCTTTAACCACTATTTTCTTCGTTTCGTATCTCTACGTTTAACATCTAAATTTGATGCTCGTTAATTGAACACTGATAATGGCACGTACTTTGGTATAAACTATGACCCGTTGTTGCGTCACGCACTGTTTATTATTCGTAGAAAGTGAAACATCTATGCTGTTTTGTAAATATGAACGTAAGAATATGCATATGTATGTGTACATTTCAAAGTGTAGCCCGCCTTCGTTGTGACAAATTTTACATCGACGTACTATCGAATTTATCGTTGATTGTGATTTTGTCTAATCTCTTTGCATGTTTTGTAGATTTTTTTAATTAATTTATCTTTTGTACGCGACTCTGTATTGTAAAGTTTCTTTTTCAAATAGCCTTATAAGTAAAAATTTACAGGGGATGGTCAAATGACCTAGAAGGTCAGAAAACTGACGCTCCCCCCTCCCTCCCTTGATCAGTTAGGAGTAGTATCTATTAGATCAATTTTTTATACAACTGACGGAATGATAAAATTATATTTAACAGCATCATCGGGAAATCGTTTCTTAATAATATTAAAAAAGATGATTCTGCCGTTAATCGTTCAGGAAGGAAATGGGAACCAATTAAAAATTCATCATACATGCCCAACTAAACGTTACACTTGAATTAATACTGAAACGATTTTTATAACACAATATGTAGATTTTACAGTATGTTAGAAATTTTATTTTACCCAGGTGTACATTAATTTCTCTATGTAAAATATTCACAATCGAATTATACAATATGTATAGGCGGAAATACTGTACCAGAATATATTTGAATTACTTTGATTTATGGAAAATAGATTTTGATCTACATTGCGTGCTTTTTTTTTGTTTTTTTTTTATAGCCGTTCGTAAAAGTGTTTGTTTTCGAAAATACATAGGCGTAAATTTAGTGCATTAACAGTACAATACCTTAAAATATTTGTTAGTTTATATTCACATTTTTCTATAAGAATAAAATTTATTGAATTAAAAAATTACCAAGTTGATACGTGTGCGCGTAAAATGTATAAATGAGACATTTTATTCTAACTGTTCAAATTGGTGTTCATTAAAAATGTTATTTTGTTAAATTTAAATCCTTAATTTTTTACGTCAAATCGCTCAGATTCGAGTAAATAAATTTTTACTTTTATTACAATTTTACACAAACAATAGCGTTAAAATGAATTTTTTTTTTAAATTTAGTTATTTACATTTATACTTGTTAGCTCGTAAATGTCTCAATTATCGTAAAATGTCCAAACATTAATACATTGTATTAAAAGTTGCTAGTTATAATTTTTTTAATAGAACAGTGCAAGGAATGACATGCAAAGAATGTTACAATAATCCTCAAAATATATGTTTAAAAAATAAACAAAGTAGAAATCGATAAAAAAATATTTGTTATAACGGTAATCAAACAAATAAATGTTCTGTGCTGTCCATTATATACAAACACATTGTTCCTCTCGCGTAGTTAAATGACTAATTTATGTCATAGTATCATCGAGAGCTCAATATTAATAAAATGTGTGCATTTGTCTTATGGATTTATAATACTTTCCTTTATAAACTTACAGTGTAATATGCAACTAAATCAATGCGATAACATTATCTTCCCGTTTTCCTTTTTTTTTTACATTCTTTGTTAGATGTTCTGTACATTTCCCAATCAAAAAAATACATACTGCTTAAACTATGTGTTCTTAAACATTTCTCTTGAATCAAAAATTGTACATCTATTATGCTACAATTCTTCTAAAAATTACTATAATACTAACGTATAACATTTCCCAATAACTACAGGTTGCCCTTTCACTTAAAAGAGAAAAATGATCTGGAACATTTTCATTTGATATTTTAAAAAAATCGACTAAAGAAACTTTTCTTTTCATCTTGCTTAATCGATCTTAGAAATATACGATCTATATCTTTGAAGACATTTTTACTTGATTGAGCTGCATTAACATAGTAATGAATCCCTTGTAGAGCATAATAATCAACTAATGGTTGAGTTTGTGTATGATATGTTGTTAAACGTTTTTTCAATGCATCTGCATTGTCATCTGATCTTTTTACCAATGGTTCTCCAGTGACCTGTTAACAGAAAATTATATATTCATCGATATTTTCGTCAAGTACTATTTACTAATAATATTTTAAGTTATAATTGTTATTACTTACATCATCTTTCATAGGAACCTTAGGTGGAGCAAATTCTTCATGATATGATCTACCACTTGGAGGATGTGTTAGACGACCTGTAATTCTTTTTATCAGCAAATTATCATCAATGCCAAACTCTATTACAGCATCCAATTTAGTTTTCCTCTTCTTTAGCATATCATCTAGCTATTTAAAATACAAAATAAATTAAAAATATGCTTTATATTAATCAAGTTGACTGAATTAATTAAAAGTACAATGATTTTATGATTGGTTTAATTTATGTTGCCCAATGTCATTTCAAGGTCAAGTAGTCTTTATAAATAAAAAACGAAATATACAGCAGCAATGACTAACGATACTAACATTGTGTCGCTTACATGTTGCCAAAAATTTAATTACGAAAATAATTATATAAAAGAAACTAACCGATACTTGAATGTTGATTGTTAACTTACTTTTTGAGCTTGAGAAACGCTTCTTGGAAAACCATCCAATAAGAAACCTCGTTTGCACTCGGGCTTGTTTAAATTGTGATCAATCATTTTAACAACAACATCATCACTGACCAGTTTACCTTCATCCATTATTTTTTTAAGTTCTGCTCCCATAGCAGATCCAGAAGTAATCTCTGTTCTGAGCATATCGCCTGTAGATAGATGACACACACAATATCGTTGCTTGAATAGGGGGGCCTAGAATATAAATATATAAATTTAATGAACAAATTTATAAAACAGTTTGAAAAAGGTTGGAAAATATGGTACAATTGATGGAACATTTTAATGTCTGGAACAAGTATATTTTTTAAATAAGTGTAAAATAAAAGACCTTTACCTGTGTACCTTTACCACTACCAGGTGGTCCCAATAAAACTGCATTAATACCTCTATGTGGTACTTCTTTTGGTAATTCACCCTGTTCCTTTGCTGCTGCTTCCGTTCGCGGAGCCATTTTTGTTTATCAATATTTTTCCTTGTAGAAATTAAAACAGACGACCTTTTCGAAATACGCTTATGTCAGAGTTCACTATCAAGAATACATATCACTGTTACGAACAGCGTTATTATCTAGCGCCATTAATTCCCACCGACTCCACCGAAATAACGCAACGAAATGGGTTTTAATCAGTATGCAGAACAGTTGCCTGTTGCCTCATCTAGCGTTCCTTTTTAAAATTAATGTCGAATCGATTACTTTAAAAGAATTTGAATTTGAATTTCAAATACGGTAAAATTACTTTAATATTACTGTTCTTTTTTAAAGGTTCGATAAAATAAAAATACACTTATAAATTTATATTATAATAACAATTAAAATGAGAAAGAATATTTGAATAGGATATTATTTCAATAATTCATATGTATTTTTATCTTATTTGTATTGTTTAATATTGAACAAAATACAATATTAATTATATTCAACATCTAACTTCGTAACACATTTCAGAATTTCAAACGATAATTAAATACTAACGACTTGCATTATTACTAACTTAAACGCAATTATTACATTATTCGCAATTTTATTATCTAACGTTTACTAATACTATTAACGTAATTTGAATAAAAAGAAAAAATTCTATATTTGGAGTGAACAAGAATCTGCCACCTACGTTTCTTCTTCATTAAAAAGTTTAAAAAATTTGCCTTTTGTCGTTTAACGTTGTTATAAATAGAAGAGATTTTAGCATTCACGTTAATCTTATATGTAAAAATAAATTTTATTCAATTTACTTTGAAGGAACAACAGAAGGAACCCTTTATTGAAAACTTGCAGTCAATCTTTGAACTATAATCGACTTTTTAAATTGATGCTTAATTTAATGCCTCAAACAAAGTTAATCTTGTATCGTAATTCTATGAATATAACACAGAATGAACGTTTTCTATCAAAGTTTGCTGCTTATTAACTGTCTAAAGGAAGTATGTTAATATTTTTTTATATTTGTGTCAAAAATTATTAATATATCCGTATATGTATATTCGAATGGAAATATTCCACAATGGGCATATATTTATTGTCTATATGTTAATTTAATAGTGTCTAAGTACAGAAGATTCTAAACGTTTGAATGTTTCTTCAATCGCTTATATTAGGACACGTGTATTAGCAGAAAAAAAACAATAAAGAGAAATAATATAAATTTTGAAGTAAAATTGAAAACTATAATGTTTCTATCATATTCAAACAAATAGTACAATTTATGTTTGTATAATTTCATAATATGTATATTACGCACTGTACAGTACACCTCATTATTTTTCTCTTTGTACGAAAAGGATTATTAATCGAATACAATTTAAAATCGCTTTTGCAAATATGTAACAATAGTCGATTTTTATTATCATTAAATATTGCTGTATTTGAATACACACAAACACTTGTAACATTTTTAAAACGAATGTCGATATATAAATTAAATAGTAAACATAAAATAATGAAGTTTGCTTGATTAAATCCTATCATTATGTCAGTATCAGGACGGCGTAAAAGTGGATAAAAATTATAAATTTCTATTACTTAAAAGAAATGGAAATAATCACATGAAATTACAAATATTCGTAATTATAAATTAATAGTTTCTCTAGCTTTATCTTACCAAAGAAAAGTATAAAATTTTCTTTGGTCAAACCTCCACAACTTCTTTTAATCAAACATTAACAACATAACTAAAAATTATACATTTAAATTACGCAGACGCATTTATTACAGCATCAAGTTCAATCATTATA
The DNA here is from genome assembly GCF_051014445.1 of Colletes latitarsis. Classification (NCBI taxonomy): domain Eukaryota; kingdom Metazoa; phylum Arthropoda; class Insecta; order Hymenoptera; family Colletidae; genus Colletes; species Colletes latitarsis. The sequence goes on from NC_135138.1 coordinate 38,705,728, forward strand.
ACATGAATATTTTTAAACGATACTCATAGTATTAAAATAAATTATTTGTACTCAATATGCATATCTCGTAATCACAATAGAATTTTGCTATGTATAAATAATGCATAAATTACATTTAAATAACACTTGTACAAGTAATATAAATTATGCGATGAAATATTTATCATTTTCGATTATAAAGTAAACATAATTATTGCACTCCTTACCTATAAAAAAAAAATGTTAATCCTTAACAATTTCTTAATTCTTCTGTATTTATATAAACTTTTAGTACAAATTACTTTATTATACATGTTTCATTATTATTAAATATTTAAGAAATTGGTAGATCATTAACTCTGCTAAAATCGATATTGCAACTTTACTACCTATATTCTACATTTTTATTACAATCAGTGTTAAATATTGCACAATGCTTGGTGTTAATTCTTTATCCTCTAAAAAATTTGTGTATATGTTATTTAATCTCTCTGTAATCGTTTGCTTTCTCTTTATAGAAATATTTTAAATAAGTTATTTATTACTTACTAAAATAGTGTACTAATATCAAGCTGTTTGGTCACGAAGACTCGTTAACAGTATAATTTTCTATTCTAACTACACTAATGTGCCAACAAAGTAGTACTACGTTTTATATTTCATTTACGGAACCATCAAATAAATATTTTATCGTCTGTTTCTACTTGTAAGGACTCTTTAACCAATTTCCGATAGTTTTGCAAATATTCTAAATTCACTTAAAAACACTGTGAAACTTCTACTTTATGTTGTACTGTATTAATTGTAAAAATAAATAATACATGTTCGCATTTAAACTTCATATACATATACCTAAATTATATGTGTGGTGCATTAACATGAGTTTCCTAAAAAATAATTCGTAAATATAACACAGATGTATTTGATTTTTTTCTGTAACTGTACACAAGTTTCAACTATATTAAACAGATTACAAGCATTGCTAACGTACTATACTAAACAAAATTATTCCAAGTCTTGTAGCATATGAACTTTGGGAATATTTGCATTCGGTCGAATATTATGCAGCTCATAAGTACAAATAAGTTTTCATAGATTATAATATTCCTATGGAAATTTTCATGGAAGTAACAACCTAACGATTGAACGATTGTTGATTGAACGAAATCTGTATTATTTGTAGCAATTTTAAACTATGTAAATGTAAATACGCGTGTATGCTCGCACATGATTTTAATTTGCTATCGAAACATTGTTTTGTACAATTCTATAAATGTTATTCTGCTTGTAGGAATAAATCTAACTAATAGTATATTTATTTAGTAAATGCAAATTCTATTTTCTTGCATAAAGTAGTTTCGCCAACAAATTTTTTGGAGTAGACTTTATGTAACCAAAGATTCATGCATTTCTCTATTCCCTGATTTCTTCGTAAAAGGTTACACAATCAGATTGTTCTTTGATAATCACTTTTGTCTGATTTCAATATTAAAAGTAACGCGTAATTATAACTGTTGATTGATTAATTGTATTAATCAAGCGCATATTGCTGTATTATGTAGTTTATAGAATTAGAAATCTAATATGGGTGTGTGTGTGTGTGTGTGTTACGAGTTAAATTTTATGCAAAATTTCCAAAGTCTTGTCCGTATCTTTATATTACAAAAGCCTCCATATGCAATTCTTAATTCTACTCTTTAACAATCGATACTCGTTAACGACAATTATATAAACCTAACACACTAGAAAAACCTAGTGTGTTAGACGCCTGTTTCATATAGTTTCTTGGCTGTTGACCGACTGAGAACTGCGCGATGTTTTTCGATTAATTGGTTCCAAGTAAGCTGCGGGTGCCCATCCTTCTATTCCAGTACCTATTAATTTTACAAACCACCAACCAGCACAACCGACCTTAAGAAGTTCTAGATTGTCTCCTTCGTGCATAGTAACTTCTGACTGTCCAACTGCACAATAATCAGCTAATGCTACGTATCTTCCACCCTAATTGGATACAATATTTCGGGCACGGTGTTAACTTCATCTAACTAATGGTTAAGCATTCAAAGCGAAAAAAACTTACAGGAGCTGGGCCAGGATTTTCACTAAAAGCGTCTTCGTCATCGGTATTACTGTTTTCCGAACTCCAAGCGACATCGTCTTCCGTTGATTGCGAGACGTCTGTAATGTGCGATATAACACTGCTACCATCGACCGAAAGAGTCCGTAGAGACCCGGAAACACTGCCTTGAGCTTCCCACGAAATTGTTTGCCGCAAAGGTCTATAAATATTTTTGTTAAATGTACGTTCAATTACCGTTGGCAAAGTTTTAAATTTAACGCACAACATACTTGTGGTTAGTCTTTCCAAGAGCAGAATTTTGTTTTCCCTTAAGTTCAGCTAATTGGGACATTAAAACACCTTTTATTTGACGCACCCAAGATTGTTTCACGTCAATGGTAGATGCCTGTATTGTATGTACTTCGGCTCGACCTTGAAGCCAAATTTCAAAACGCCTGGCATCGCCTTTGACCGATTCTGTTAGTCCAATTTGTGACATCTAACAAAAATGTAATTATATAACACGAGTAAAATTTAATGAAAATATTAAGAATCGTAAAAAATCACCTTCAAATATCTCTTAAAGTGGTATGTAGCTTTATTATGAGCTTGAGGTTTACTATGCTTACAAAATATAAGAGCCTTCTCATACAAGAAAATATGACGTTGAGATGGCTTTAACCTGAGAAGTCGTTCTCGTTTACTGCTACTCCATACACTGAAGGAGCCCTGTAGTAAGAGCTCACCTTGCGCATTTAAATCTCCCTACAAATAAGATTACAGCATAACACGTCATTGAACATGATTAAACAACAATACAAAGAAACATTGCACTTACGCCAAATCCAGTAATTGCAGTTTGATGCATACTATCGTTGACGCACTTTAATACGACTAACATACAGTCCAAGGCTTCTTGTAATTCAGTACAACATGATGGTTCGTCGCTATATTTCAAAAGATCTTTTAATAACAATTGGTATTTGGTTATACGTTGTACGGGTTTAAGAAGATACGCGGCAAGAGGTAACTTATGACCAAGCCTCTGTTGACAAGTTGCAAGAAACTGCGGCTCATTTTGGATCTGTTCTCGTAATCTTTCCGATCTTTGAATATTTTGACAGTAATAACTATATAATCTGAAGAACACTTCGCGCTAAAAATGAAAATATATTATCTAAGAATACTTTACATAATTTATTAAAAACCTATGTAAACAACTTACCCTTTGTACAAAACATAATGCAACAAGTTCAGTATTTGAAATACAATTCTCTAAATCCCTTAAAAACGTCTCTCCGTGAAAACTGTAAATATCTTCCAAGTTACCAAATAAAATATCCCCTTTGCCTACTAGTGCTGCCGGTATTAAATGTGCCATTGTTTCGTTTGTTAATTCCATTTTGTACCCCTTAATTATAGATCCTAACTCGGCAACGTAGATTCGTTCAGTTTCAACAAGTTCCGCCAAAACGTGTCCGCGTTTTAAACGTAAAGCTTCTACGTCTTTAGATTCACTTTCCGGCGATGATGATTCCCCTTCTATAGGACTCATTTCCATCTAAAAGAATGTAACGAATTATAGTTATTTACAATGCTATATTAAAAAAAAAAAAAGAAAAACAGACAATAGCTCTTTCTACCTTTGGCATAGTGTTAGCTTTTTTAAGAATTCTTCCAGGTTTCACGGTTTGAGGCAGTGATTGTAATGGCTTGACTGGTTCAGGTGTTACGGTTTGAACTGGTCTTGCTGGTTTAATCAATTGCTGCTTTAGTGTCATTATTCTTTTGTCGCACATTAAAGATACATCTTCTATTCTTTGCAAAACCTAATGCACACGTTTCGTGAAATAAGTAAAATATTTTACATTTACATTTGCTGACACTGTCATCAAATCGCCGAGATAAAAATAATTTTCCATACTTGAGTAATAAGAGCTTTTGTTTCAGGCATTACGAAGTCTTGAAAAATACATCTGGGATGATGAAATTCTTCCGCGGCTTCTATCAATTCTTGCAATTCTTGAAGCGCTTGGTCAGGCGGTGTTATATTATTTTGCGATGCAAGTAATTCTATTCCACGTGTACACCACGTATTTGCCTATTATGTGTATATGTAGAAATAAATTTACGTTTTGTAACCGAGTTAACACTAGAAATTCTATTCCTAAATACTTTGTAAGTTGTAAATAGTTACTTTATCTATTCGTTCCATAAGTTCTCTGCATTTAGTCAACATGTGCAGTCGCCTTTCCAATCTTTGACTCAAAATAGTACAAATCCTCTGTAATTCCACGCACTTGGGTTCTACGACGTCCGTTGGGCATTGGTGTCTTCCGGACAACAGTTGCTGACCAGCTGATATCACTTCCTCCGCACGTTCTATATCTCCCTATAAATTTATGTAACTTTATTTATGTTTAACAAACGTTGAAATCACATTAACAAGAAAACTACAAACAGTTATTGAATTTTTTTCATTAAATGTATATTATTCGTCTAAAAAAGTATTCCAAAAAAAAAAAGATACTATCTTACGTGCAGTGCAAAGTGAGAAATAACAATGATATTCATTCTCAAAGACCCATCATGCCAGTACAAGGCATGAATTAAATCCCTATTTCTTTTATTCATTGACAATTTTTAAATTTACGTATACACATGTATATACATTTACCAAGAGAACGACACAGATAGAGATTTAATTCACAAACCCATAAAAAAACTGCTAGAAGTAATATGTTTCTTATTTTATCTTAAGGTATATTAAACACAGGATTTAATATTTGAAATACTAAATTATTATCACTGTGTTAAAAAATGTAAATCTATTACAAAATATATGTATTTTGTTGAGTGGATTGCTTACCAAGACCCAAATCCACATGGTATGCAACAAATAGGACTATCGACAAAATGAGGAAAGCGGTGCAAAGTAACATTTGTGCATGGTGTGCATTATATGGATATGTGACTGCTTATAAATGTATCCAAACCAGAATTTACATTGTACATGGAATCGTTTATTAGCTGTATTTAATAAAAACGCATTAAAATGATTTCATACATGGCTGAAATATGGACCACCTTAGAATATACATATGTATAGAAATATCATAGTTAGCAAGAAAAGAATGTTACTTAATACAGTATTGGATCAAATAATATAATATTATACTGGTTTGGATATTACACCTTGTTGCTTTAAGTGCATTGTAAACATTCTCAAACTTAAAGCCATTAGTATTCTATCATTGATATTTTTTTTAATTATGTAATTTCATTAACTGTGCATGATTGAGAGCGACACGTGTTATAATAATTCACGTGTGGTAATACTTTTTAAACTGATACTAAATATATGACACATGAATGTTATTTTCTCATGTATTAAAAAATATCTATTTAGGCTGGAACATTTATTATGTATTTGTTGCTTCGCATCATAAGTTTAAATAGGTGTTTTTGTTTAACAATATAAAATGGTGCAGATATCAGTAAAAGAATGGTACATACTCTACAAATTCGTTGAAACGCCAATGTGTCGCAAAGTAATTGTTCAACTCTTGCTTGAGTTTCTCCTACTTCTGTCATATCTTCTATCGTTTTTAAATGTTGGTCCAATGTTGCTTGTAATTCTCTAAAGTCGGCTTCAAATTGTCTCAAGGCTAGACAGTGCCTCAAACGAGAACTGTGATGTGACCAAAATAAGTCAAAGGTACGTTCTGTTTCTTCTAATTGAACAAGTAATCTGGAAACGAAAATAATGTCATGTTATTTTTTAATCATAAACAATATAATTCATGAATTCGTTCTTAAATTAAACTATCTCGCACCTTTCTACTGCTGCAACATTTCCTAATCTATCAGCCGTTCCCTTGCCATTTACTTGCCGTACACTGTCCAAAAGTGCTTCGCCGTGTCTGGCAGCACTAAGAATTTCTTCCTTTAATTCATTGTACTCGACTTGTTGTTGGGACAGTAAAGATGTTGTTGCAACAGTATTATTGGGAAATTCAATCTCGGCTAAGCGCCGTGTAAAAGAATCCAATGCGAAAGATACGTCTTGTGTCATTGATGAGAACTTTTCTAAACTCTGCAAGGAATAGAAATAAAATTAAAATTGCACAGTAGGTATTTCTATATTGCCTTTCTCTATTTTATAGACTAGATTCTTACAATTCTGTTTTGTATCCAAGTGTGATGGCAATATGGTAGATTACCACCAAGCTGCTCAGTCAGCTGATCTTTGTCTATAAACTCATGAAGTTCAACAATATTTGCTAAAAATATAACTCTGAACTTGAACTCTTCTCGAAATAATTTATTTGACACTTCGGAAATAGCTTTTTGTAAAAATCCAACTGGACGTAGAACGTATGCTACATGCACTAAACCAGGAAAAAAACCCTAAAGTATAAAATAATTATATTAACAAGTTTAGTTTCATATTAATTTTACTTTTTAATTATATCTTTTTATACATATACTTACAGAGATTTTTAATAAGACAGTTTTCACTGTGTTCCATTTATCATTTCTTCTATCAATTATTAAATGAAACCCAAGATCAGCTTCTTGTAAACTGAAAATCATCGGTAATACTTTTAAATAATTAAGATTTGTGGATACATAATAATAATAATAATAATAATAATAATAATAATAGTGAAAAGTGAAATCTTACGTTGGCACGGAAGTAAGATACAGCATGAGACGTTGATAATCCAAGTCAGTTAAATTGTGAAAATTACCATTATCGGGAAAAGTAATTATTGGACAGCCCTCTCGAGTTTTTCCTCCTACGGATATGTAAAAAATATACAATTAAAATCAAAGACTAATTATTGAATGATACTTTTCACTAATATTAGCAAGAATGAGCATCAATTACCTGCTATAATAGCATACTGTGATTGGAGAAGGTCTGCAACATCTCGGATTGCCAAATCCCCATTTTCAATCTCACCAGTCATACTTTCTACATCTTCTGTAAAACATCAATCTAATTTAATTACATTACACAGATTTAACAGACTTACTGGATTGAAAATATAAATGTACACTATACGATACACATGATACTAAATAACTGGAATATCAATGTGGCGTATAACTTATACTGCTTATACTATTTACATTTTTGCATATGATAAATTTAAACAGTAAATTTAGTGTATAAACTTTGTAAGCTTCTTTCAAACACAAGTAACTCTTGTAAGACATTATTGTTACAAGTATATAACTGTTTAAAGAAATTACTTCAATCAAGATATGGTCTTATGTTATTACAATTTGCAGTGATGATCACTTATGTAATATTTACTGTATGTGACTGAGACCTCAGAGTGCACTCATATGACCTTGCTCACTCCAACTAACTGAAACAGTTCTCTGTTGTACCTACAACATTTCTGTTGTAACTGTAAACCAAGAGGCTCTCAAACTTAAACTCAACACTAAATGATCAATGTGAAATTTAATTCCTACAAAAAAAAATTATTATACTAAAAAAAAGTAAAATCTTTTCGTAAAGTTTTTCTTTTGTTTCATTCCCCCCATAGTTTCCAAATCAATCAAACCCTAGTTTAATTTAAGTTAAAAAACTATTATAAGCTTAGTACATAATAATGAAAAGAAACGAACAAATCTATAAATTGCAAAAATACAAATTATTTATTGCTCATATTATTTATTACACATCTGTGTTGTATAAAATGTAAACATTAACATAAAACAATTATACATTAAATTCTTAACTTTTATAAAGACTTATTTTACACGTTTGACTTTTTGTTGGAGTAAGATATTTTATAAGAGGATATTATACATTAGTTACAATATGTCCCATACTTAAATATATATTTTCACTTTTTTATATAAAAATATAGGACATGAATTTGCATAAAATACTTCTGAAACACGTAGAAGAGCTTTGTGTAATCTATTCCAACTATATTATATAATACATTGTATCATTAAATATGTTTATAAGGATTGACTACTTGACTTTCAAACAAATATTTATCAACTTCTAACAGGTTTCCATCTCTTATATAATTAATACTGCTTTTTTCAATATAAAGGAGTAATACCAGTAACTTTATGGAATACTTATTGAATAACGATCATATATTTATGTCAATATATGTAAAAAACAAAGAAAAATCAATTATAATATTTTTTATAGACATAATTTCTATAAATTATTGCTATAAAACATGAGACTTTTCAAAGCAACATAGTTGAATAAAAGAATGGCGACATTTTATTAAAAAAAACAATGGATAAGTATTATAAGACATAAATCTGTAATTATCTTAGACAAAGGACCCTTCATTTTATTATATAAACTATAAATTACTTCTTCTTCAATATAAAGTGTGATGTTTAAAGTATCACTTAAATATTTATTTTCCATGTATATGTATATATTATTACATATATTATTTTCTTAATCATATTTAAATATTAAATATAAAGATTTCTGTTTTTAAATAGCATTTACTTTAGTTAAAGTGATAGGCAATGCTGGTTTATTGACTAGAAGCCCACTTGTAGTTATCTGATAACTCATACCATCCTGTAATTTGCTGACTGGTGTCAAAAAATAAGTATCACTTTGTCCTGTTTCACTAGCAATTAATAAAGGTAATAAGGCACCATCCTCTGTTATTAAGTCTGCTGACTCGGACAATTTTTCACCGATCAGTTCTTTCTTTTCCGAGTCAGTCTTACTACACCCTTGATTTTGTACACTTTGATTTCTAACTAAAAATTCTAATTTTGCAAACTTGACTTGTGGAAATTGAACTTTCATAAATCTTCTGAACGTCGAATACCCCATTATTTTAATATTAGGTGACATTTTCCTACAATACTGTATGTACAAATCATACACTACTTTGCGAGTAACATCCGATGGAAGGTGTAACTGTGCATTTTTAGCAACTTTAGTCTTTTGTTTTGCTTCCTGCAATTCAATAAAATTTTTTAAGAATTCTGTCGCAATTTTATAAATATCTAAAGAAAATGTGTTGTGCGGAATCTTTCCATGATTGCCATGAACTCTTGGTGTGACGCCATGAGTCATTAAGTGTTTCCTAATTCTTTTTATTTGATAATGCGTACAGTTTTCCAAGTATAAAAAAGCATCTAAACAAACTCTACGACCTTGATACACATACTGTGCACGTAATCTACGTCGTTCTGTATGTCTTGCTGTTTCATATGGATTTGTCAAACAAGCCATAGTAACACCCATTAAATACATATCATGTTCAGCCTTTGTTAATTCTGCGATATTCAATCTATGCCGATACACAGTTTCAGGATTTAATCCTTTAAAACATTGATCATCTTGACATTCGCATCCTCGCTTAAATCGTTCTAATACTTGTGCTGGGCTATCCTCTAACTTTGTGGAGTCATAACTTGATTCCCCTTCAGATTTGGATTTCTTCACCTTAATTTTAGTCAAACTTTTCTTTGGTTTGGTAGAAATATTTGTCGCATCCGTGTGTACTACCTGTAATAATACAAACTTATTCATATTGTGTAAACTTTAATTTAACATTCAAATTCTTTAAGATATTTTCTTTCATAAAACTTAAAACAGATATTCACTTACCTTTTCTTTTGTTTGTGTATATGTCAATTCATCATTGACCATACATTGACAATTAGATACCTGTTTTTTTTTATTTTTTTCACATAAAATGTCTGGAGTTGTAATAACACCTTCTTGCACTTGCATCTCATTTTTTTCACACAAATTAGCATCCATGTTCAACCAAACTTTATACAATGATGTGCCTTTTAACACTTTCTGGTAAACATCAATATTTCAAAGGTAACTCGAATAAAAAATAAGTTATTATATATTTACGAAATACCGTATGACAAGAAATTTCAAACGAAAACATTCTAAACAAATGATCAGCTGATTACAGTTTCGTTTAATGTACATGCCAATGTGAAATTTTATCGTGAAATTAACAATTCCTCGAGAACAGGAAAAATACAGTAGTAAACAAAATTATTTTAACGGACGTTACATAAATAGGAAACGAATACGTATCAATTTTTTATAATTTCTTGTATAAAGATACATGAAAAAAAGAAAGAAAGAAAGAAATTCGACACCAACAAGGTTGAGAATCGCTATCTATGACGACGGCTTTCCAACTTTGATCTTTATGGTACGTGGCACGTCAAAGTTTACTTACCTTTTCTCGACTCAACTTTGTGATTATCTTCGCAAAGTCAACGATATTATGTTTTAAAAGGTACCACATTTACAAATGTGTAGTTTCGCGGTACAAATTGTTCGTGATTCTCGATATACCGGTTGATATTGTGAAGCACCACGCTCAATGATATGGCGAACGTAGTTTGTAACATTGCATGGAGGGGATAACAGGTCCAGTCCCGTACATACAGGATCAGTTTCTACGTTGCAACTCGAGCGAATACAGGATGTTCCTGAAACGCTTCACCGGACTTTACTAACGTACATATTCTATTAATTGCGCCAAAGAAAAAATATTAAACGTTTAAAAATCTTGCGAATGTATTTTTTGAGTCATAGATACTGAGAATTATACATATAGTCGCGAAACAACTCGAACACGTTCGATTGAATTATCGAATATGTTGAACGTTGATTTTGCTCGTGTATCGCAAACAAATGTATAAGAACGATAGTAGTAATTAAATATTAAGGAATTTTTTAATCTGCCCGTCAATCAATAACAGTGTTTCAAGAAGCTCGTCTCCTAGTTTTAAAAGAAAAGACTCGGAAAGAGAAGAGTCGCGGATCTCTATTTTTATCAGTACAATTAATAGAATACGCTATTCAAGTTTAGTTAAACATTTAGAAACACCCTGCAGGTAGGACGATAATGTATCACTTTATAACTTTATCGTGATAAATCTTAAACATTATCGTCAAGCATAGATTGTATAAATTTTTAATCCGACAACGTTGACAAAACTGAGCATACAAAGATACATACATGCAGTACAAATGTTACAACATAGATAAATACATAGTCAAATATTTAAAAAGTAAGCCACTTTATTATCGACTTGTAACGTTTATCTGGGCGTGTTGAATTATCGATTAATAAATTGTAAAACATCTTGACGCGGGTGTGAACAATGTGATCAATATTAAAGTGTAAACACGTAGGTACGTACAAACGCATAAACTGTATGCATAAGAAATTAATGAATATCCATAATTAAATTAATTTTCTATAAAATATTTATACAGAAAGTTTATAAATAATTATGGCATCGGTTATTTGTAACAAGCATACTGTAATAACCAGTACGTAAACAAATAAGATATTTCCATAAATCAATAATCCGTTTATAATTATGAAAAGAGAACTGGAATGATCGCTTACGTCGTTAGCGTTTCTAATTACATCATTGTTAACGTCCATTCGTGTTGAATTAATTTAGTAGTAGAAAAAACACGTATAATTCACTCAAACCTGCACATTTCGTGGAGCAGTGCTGATGACAGGGACAATTGCAGCTGTGCACGGACTTTCGTCGTAGAATCATATCGTTCTTTATCACACAGTCAATTTCTATGCGCTTGAAAACGTCACGTGGTATTATCAGTAAAGGTTGACGTGCAGCAGTTCGGTTTATTTGTTTTCAAGGGAGTATTTTATTACCGACGCGGCGAGTCAGGCTAATTTGTCGCGTACGTCGATTTAACGGAATCTGATAGCGACGCCGGTGCCTGTTTGTCGTTCGAACATTGCAGCCGGTATTTTCGATTGATCCCTATACACCTCGATTGTCTCGACAGAACTGCGTCGCTTATCACTCCACGTAACGATAAAAAGAACCGTGAATCAAGAAACAGATTATGGCCACATTGGTTACGCGATCCGTAGAAATGCAATTAATGGCGATACATCGAGTCGATATTTCCTTCACGAGGCTACTAAATACATCTTGCATCCCTGCAGTGTTACAACTCCTCGTCATGAGCGGCAACGATATTAAGCGACGACCTCTAGCGAAACCTAATCGAGTTACAATACACCGTAATGCCGGTTCACGAATTTTCACGATGGTGTCAAAAGCAAGACCATAGACATATGTATTCGGATAGATTGCGCGACTAGCGACAAAAAACTCGAAGACAACATAAAAGAGAGAGAACAGTAGTGGTGTCCATGTGCCTCTTTTTAACTCGTGCGTAAAGTGGCGACAGATATTAAAAATAGTGCCGTGTATCGTAAACTTTATCATCATCTCGTTCTCTAATCATTTACTCCCTCTCTTCCTGTGATGCGTGACACCCCCCCCCCCCCCCCTACACACACAAAAAGAGAGAGAGAGAGAGCCTATCTCTGTTCTTCGATGTATGCTTCAAAACGCGCCCTGAAGAAGGGGCAGTTTATCTGTACATACAAGTCTATGGACAAAATGAAACAACCAATCACGAAAGACTCGATTTCTAAAGAGGGATAGCTGGGGGTAGCAACACGTGACTTGCAGCGTGTCATTGTCAAACTGTACGATACAATCGAAACAAATTTAATATTACTTGATAATTATTTCACCGTTAACATAGAAACGTGTCTGATCACCAGAAATATTGCTATTGTTTCATTAAATGCATTGGTGCAATCTAAAACAACCAGCAGTACAAATGTTTTTGCTATTGATTTCATAAAAATGCAAATTTTAACGCATAATTGGAAAAAAACGCATAAAAATATTCGCTTTTTAAATGTGACGTATATTATACATGTGCATGAATTATTTTGTTATCTTACAATGAACATTAGTGATACGTCAGTGTAAATACATTTGCATACAATTATAACGAACGGCATACGTGTGTTATTATAATTTTACAATGCAATAAATGTGTAAACTTTAAAATATGATATTTAAAAAATATTAACTGATATAATTTTATAAACATTCTTAATACATCAAGGATGTAGAAAGAGTACATGGAAAATTTGATGTAGATGTATTTGGACCACTAAATTATTAGAAAATGGGTGCATAGAAATGTGTGAGAAACGCCCGAAAAATCAATCGACAGCAAGTGAAAAAAAAAACTGTTGATTTTCTGCTGGAAAAAAGAAAGGGCAGAAGGAACAGTAGAAGGCGGCCAAAATTCAAATGCGATGGAACAATACACCGTGACAAAGTTACAGCGGAAACTCACCAGCCTCCAAGATTTCGAGATCCAGATTCCCACTTCGACTGTGACTGATACTACTGCTGCAAGCATTGTAGCTAGATCTATGAGATTCCTCCATAGCACGGGAGGCACTGCGTTTGAACTGTTCCAGAAAACTGTCTATTTGATTTTCGATGCTGGTCGGTGAGCTGGCCATCTTTTTACGCGCCACTCCTCGGTGAACGTCAACGTGCTGGAGATGGAGATGAGAGCTGATCTCATAGGTATGAATTTTTACGGCCGTCGCAGCACTAATTTTGGCCAATGGATTGGCCACATTTTATGGCATCGAAAGAGCCACTCCAAAATCAAAAGAATTATAGCGCGCGAGCGAACGTATCGCTGTAATTTCGACCGCTGTCGTACCTTCTTCTGCTACACGATGCATGTTTGTTTGTCATCGAGGAACGCCCGGAACTGAAACGACGCATCGCTCACTGCAGTGTTTTCGCGGCAGGTGTCGCGAACGGCTGTAAAATTCGCGCGCATGGATTATTCAGCTGCCATTGTACTGCGCCTGTTCGTTACAATTTCAAGTTTGCATTCGATTCATGTACTACGGTAAGTGATCGACTATATATCAAGAAGTGAAAAGGTTCTGAAAATAACTGTTTCAAAGTGTTATATGTATATCGGTTTTTACCAAACAGTTATAAACGGGGATTTTACATAAATATGATTTTGATACTGATATTATTCCAACAAAGCTATACCGAAACCGATATAGCCCAAAAGTATTTTTTTTAGAACGATTTGAAATTTTTTTTTTTCGCCGAAAAATTTAGGCACCTACCCCCTGTCGATTTTTCTTAAAAATTAGTTTTTCGTTTTTAATCATTTTATTTGACGCCCTACGGAAAAGTTGTCTAATACTTTTTTGTAGGTACCCATGAGCTCTACTTCGGAAAAAAGTTTCATTGAAATATATTCACAATTGTAGGAGTTATGGCTGTTTGAAAATTGGACCATTTTTAGGGGGATTTTCTCATTTTGCGAGGTCAAGGACCAACTTTTCGAATATTTTTGCGATTTGTACATATTCTCCATCAAAATACGCGTAGTTTGCTTTTTTAAACATCAAAATCGTCCAATCCGTTCGGAAGTTATGACGTTTTAAAGATTCGCATGAATCATTCGCATGAGACATTTCTGGCCAGAAATTACATTTTCGGTAAGGAATTTTTTTCTCGAAACTGAGTAGGATTTCGGGGGTATGTCTGTTGACCAAAAATGCTTGCAATTGACCCCTGCAACTAAAAATAATTTTTCCAAGACGATTCGAAAGTCTTTTTTTTCACCCAAAAATTTTCAGCACTTATTCGATTTTTTTTTAGCAAATAGTTCTCAACTGACCACCATCCATGAGAAGAGGATGCTAAAATCACGTCCGATTTTTCAGGTCGGTATGGCAGTCAGATTGTAGCACCTTCAGTCGATAATGGAAAACTTTGGTTCGCATGGAATGAAAGTGGGGATAGCGCCGCGGCATGGAAGGAGACCCTCGATTCGTCACTCGTGTTGTAGCGCTGGTGAAGTGCGTATGAATCTTTGTCAGTTGTGCGGGAATTGGCAAGTGTTGAGTGTGCTGTAGAGTCAATCCATCGAAGAAGAAACACAGAGTTTCTCTCCAAACATGGGTGGTAAGTACACGAGTCGTCTGTTATAGGTATTTTTATTTTTTTTCCTCCTAAACACGCCTCGGCTTGTAGGTTACGTTCATTGAGAGTTCATTTGGGGTGTGTGATAAAGTCGCCGGTAACCGGTCTTGACCCAATGACCTTCATACGATTTATATCTAATATGGGCAACGAATAATAACCGTTTACGCGTGAAAACACGTAGGTTTTAGGTTTTATTTCATCGTATCCCCGTAATATGTCTTTACGTACGAAAAAGTTATTTCTTTTGTAACGTTTTTTTCTGTTCATTTACCTTTGAACGTGTGTGCTTGTTTTAATTTATTTTGCAAAGATCGGTGAGATTCGCGCTATGTTTGTGCTGTTCTATTCGAACGCATGCGCGAAACCTTTTTGTTTTGCTTTCTTTTCGAAGAGACGACGCCAATTTAATATTACATCTATACCCAGAGTTATACATTAAGTACATTACGCTTGGTTATGTTTTACAATGAACAAAGTTACACGTTTGAAAACGACTTTGACCAATTTCATCGTCTTTACTTGTAATAAAGTAATATTGCAAACATGCAAGTCTATTTTCGTTAGCGTAACTGGGCAGCCATATTTAAAGTTCTAACATGGTACGCTAGTATAAATACAACGAACTTAATATTTATTCTATAATACTTTTTCCATGTTCTCTGTATTTCAAATTTATAGAAAACGAAGTAGTTGACATTGTTTGCAAAAAAAAAAGTATCGTGCTTTAAGAAATAAAATTAATTTCGTGCTGTATAGCATTTAATTAATTAAGTACATACTTGGAGGATTGGCTCAAGCTTAGGGAGGTATTTTGTGCCTTTTTTTTTATTAGATGCGAGATTCCTCCTGCATAAAATAAGATAACTGTCGGCAGTATTCCTACCGTTTATTCTTAGCCGTCTGGGGGAGAAATTGCGGCTCTTTGCCAAACCCCGTCCGTCTCTTTATGTTTATTTTACACGTGTGGTAAAATTGTCTTATGTTATTAAAAAATGTCTTGCATAAATTCGCTGGCTTGTTCTGCGCGAAGCAAACATGCGTGAACAAAGTATTATAAATAAAAGAATATGTGTTTTGCATATTAATAATAATTACCTTCATTTTATTGTAAATATTTATCCGCGATTTTGAGTAATTACTTTTAAATGGTACATATTACCTAATTGAAGATTTTCGTAATCGGATGATACATATTTCGCTTAATTTCGACTATATTAATTTATGTTTATCGATCAGTGCGGCACGATGATGTAACCGGGAGCGATAAACCCGTGAGAAATTCCACTGAAAAAAATGAAAAATTTAATGTTGACACAACTGAAATGATGCCTCGCTATTCTGCTTGGCGTTTTAATAATTTAACACGCGGGAGAACCGAATGTTCCCCGAATAAAAAACGTGCCGTGCAAGAGCAGAGTTTAATGTCACGCTAAACGGAATTCGTTCGTTCGTTCGTTCGTTCGTATTGTTCGGTGCATTGTACTTGGATCGGTTACTATTTTTATACATAAAGTTCAGTCTTGACCTTCGTCTGGGTTGGGCACGGTAATTCTAGTTTGCGATGTACGGTCTAGACGTGCGACGAACACAGTTGTGTCTTTCGTACGATGCACTGATTCCTAATTAAACACCGGGAATGCAACTGTTGTTTCTTCTATCCTTATTGCCTTAATTCCACGCGTAGCAGGCTTAAAATAGGCACGAAACATGTGGCATTAAAAAGGGACGACAGGATCAAATATTTGAACAATTCTCGTTAATTAACACGTTTCGTATAGAATCGATGCTTGATGACTTTCTGTTCATGCCACATGAATCGTCTGAATACTTGAAGACTGCTAACTAATAAGTACTGTATGTAATAACTTTAATTTCATTTTTCCAACCATAAACACTCTGAAAAAGTGAAAAGATACATCTGTATGATACATATCTGTAGTGTAAATGATAATATACAGCGATATGTTGTTGTTGAATCTAACGTTGAATTTTGACATGGAAAAAGAAAAGTAATAGAATAATTTTAATGCCAGTTGAAAATAACGCGCTACCAAAGAAAGAGATTCCCATTTGATAAAAAGTACAATTACAGTAAGGAATGCTCTTTTAAAATTACAAGCTCGTGTAATCGCCGGTTTATCGTCGTTCTGCCGAGACGATAAGAGTGACGACAATGCTTATTTCGCGTCGCTACTACGAAGAGAAAGTGTCGATTCATAGACGATACATGTGTACTTACGGGATCGTATAAGGAAATCTGGCCAGACTTGGACGACAAGTGCTTGACCTAAGGCAAGAGTATATGAATGCATTTTGTACAAACGCTAGGCTCGGCTGCTATTATAAGCTGGTCGGCTTGTATAAATATAAACCTGTGTGGCACAACGACGACCCGCCGGCACTCTGCCTCTCGGGTTTCGTCTGCGTGTTACAATATACGAGAAGCCGAGTACCGGCGTTTCTCATAGCCAAGATAAATCTTCTTCCTCTTTTTTCTTGCAGATGCGGTTCTTCTGCCAAAATGAAAATTGTTGCAAAGGAAAGTTTCCCGGTTGCAACATTCGATATCTTAACGCATAATCCTTAAGTTGAATTTCTCTCGTTGGCGCTTGAAGCCTGAAACAATAGAACTCTGATAGAATAAATATGTGTGGCACGCGATAAACTGTAAATGATCCCAAGTTAATTTTCTCGGGACTCGATACGACCGAACGAGTTTTCTTTCGGTGAATATCGGTAACAGAAATCCGAGCTTTCTTCCCGCCGCATCTATTCTCTTCCCGAGTTCTTCTCATCTCTCCTCGTTCTACATCTGTGACTCGGTTCCTCTGTTCCTTTGCATTCGTTACATTTAATTTTACCACCGTGCTTGACGCGACCGCCGAGCACTGCGGTGATGTACATATGTACATATGTATATCTAACGAAACAAAATTACTGCATATACATTTTATATTTATTTGATAGTATCGAAAGATAAAAAAAACCATATACGAGATGATGTTTAAAAGTCCGATATATGTAGATAGAAGGAACGATTATTGTCGAGCCGATAAGTGACCGATGTAAACCGATGTAAATTACTTAAATTCCGCAGTATGCAGTGGACAAGCACTAATTGCTGGCTTATAAATAGACCTAGACGAATGTTGAGATATTGAGGCTATATTATCTTCACATTCTGACAGATCGAGCCTCGAAATAATAATAATCTATTTACTGTAAACGGAATAGTTGTACCAGTGACAGTTGATTTCGCGAAAACGATGCTATGTTTATTTTTAATATTTTTTCCTCCATTAAATCAACGTAAAAGATGAATGTTCAATGTACAGTCTCGTCGATTTGTCGTAGATTCAACTATCATTTACTCCGGAACATTTAATTCTTCGCGAAAATAACATTTATGCGATGATTATAACGATCAACCTCGTAAAATGTATGTACCTAACGCGGGAAACGTAACACCTCATTCAATGTCGATACGTACAACGCAACCATGAACAGAAACATGAACGGTACATTTTCAAGGCTCGAGGCTACATGGTATAATTAAACTAGAATTGTTATTGTATATGCGTTAGCTAATTACATGGGATTTCGTAAAACGTCTACATTGTACAATATTGTCTAGAAGGAAATTTGATAAAATGTTAGAGACCTTTCGTATTCCTTCTGATAAATATTATCCACGAGTAATCGCTTGCTTGTCCAATTCGGAAGATATACATATAAATTAAACTACAAGCATAATATTATATTACTATTTCGGGTTCGAGTGAAATTCGTGTTACGAATGCTTTAAAGTTGCGTTATGTGTACAACTCGAACCAGTGCCCAACGTCGTTGAGTTAGCAAAATCGTTTTATTTTGCTAATTCGACGCGTTCTTTCTTGCCGATTATATCCTATCTGGTGGGATATACAGCACAGCAAGTTCAGATAATGACTAAAAATAGAGTTTTATCCAGGAAGACTAGAGCCAAATTTCTCGAGATCTGGTGGCCTCGGTTAGCGAGTAAGCTGCCACGATGACATTCGCGAATTAGAAATAGAAAACGTTATAAATAAGACGCGTTAAATTTCTTTGCTTGCGGAAAGCAAACGCATTTTGATTCGCGCGCTTCGATCCAACTTCTATTTCGAACGTTTCTTTTCGACATTTTATTCGCAGAACTAACGTGCTCCTATTAAATTTTCGAAATATTTTCGAAAACCGGGCTAATTTTTATATGTACAACTACTTTGAACCGAAGCACGAATTGTTACGTTTCCATCGACAATAATCTTTCCGGTATTCGTATTGCTATTATTATTAACCGAGGAACATTCTTAACGTTAGATAATTGTTGGAATGTTATCCTCTGTTTTATGTAATCGCTGGAAACAAATGGTAAATTAAAGTCAATGGCATCGACAGAGTTCAGGGAGTTATCTTTCCTCGACTACTTGTATCAATTGAAAAATGCATTTCAATTGGCGCTATATTGATGATGTAATATCAAAGACAATACAGGAATCAATGTTTCAATGTCTGCCAAGTTAATTTCACTCGTCAGACACAGCATATTAATTAATATGCATTGCGATACGATGAATATCAATGATATCAAGCAACGAGAACTTGATTTATGAACGTGTGCGCGAATAAATATTGGTCAATTAAATGTTTTTTTATGAAACGAGTATACATATAATATACAAATATCGATAGTTTATTGGCATACTTGTGTATATTGTTATCATAAAGGAATTAAAAATTATCGTTATACGTATATTGTTACATAAATTTCAGGATATGCCTGGGTTACACTGGCTACCAATGATGCCTATTCCTTGGGCGCTTTAGTTTTGGCACACTCTTTGCGTCGAGTAGGTACCAAGCATGAATTAGCTGTTTTGGTCACTCCCGGGGTAACAGAAACAATGAGGTGGGTACGCGACTTATTAATAATTTATTTTTAAGTAATCCGTGCTACGTATGCGAATAATTCAAATTTTTCTTTCATCGATTTAGGGAAAAATTGGCAGCAGTATTTTCTCTAGTAACGGAAGTAAATGTGCTCGATTCGAAAGATGAAGCTAATTTGGCACTTTTAGCTAGACCAGAATTGGGTATTACATTTACCAAATTACATTGTTGGAGACTGACTCTATACGATAAATGTGTCTTTCTTGATGCAGATACTCTTGTAAGTGTTTAAGGCAATTGGTAACCAATCTATAACAATATTATACTTTATTCAGATTCCATGATAAATTAGAAAAATTTCTTATTTTTAATTCTTGATACATATACATTAGGTCATCAGGAATTGCGATGAATTATTTGAACGAGAAGAACTGTCTGCTGCCCCTGACGTCGGTTGGCCTGACTGTTTCAATTCTGGTGTATTTGTATACAAACCATCTCAACAAACTTTTGCTTCTATCACTGCATTTGCTGCAAATAAAGGCTCGTTTGATGGCGGTGATCAAGGGTTACTAAACATGTACTTCAGTGATTGGGCCCACAAAGATATTTCGAAACATTTACCGTTTATCTATAATATGTGTTCGACGGCTACCTATTCGTACCTCCCTGCATTCAAACAGTAAGAAAGCCTTATGTTTTTTTTATATTATAGAATAATATCTTCTTATTACGTACGCGTATAAGTTGCGATATCATAATAGCAACACATAAAATAAAGTAATTGCAGATACTCTTGTTTCTCAGATTCGGAAACGATGTTAGAATAATACATTTCATTGGTATTACAAAACCATGGTTACAGTATTTCGATACTCTGACTGGTATTGTTCAACCACCAATGGAATCTGCACATTTACAACCATTATTACAATTATGGTGGAATATATTTTGTGAAAAAGTGCATCCTCACTTATCACCTGTTATGGTAAGTTCAATGAATTACTTTCAGTGTTTAACCAATTATAAATAAGGAAAAGAACACTGTAAATATAATAATTTTTCAAATAACTTTGTACATTTTTTTTTTCTATTTCTTTTTCTTTTTTTTTTCTTGTTTATTGTACGTTATATTAGACTAAGGTTTTACATATCCCAAATAAAATGCAAAAGCAATAAGTCATTGAATTGAAACATAATTTGGAAAAAGGTAAGGTAGTGTGCTTCCATTGCTCTTGTTAGTGTGCCATTCACTTTGCAAAATGTTTTTTTAAACATCGTTAGAAATAGTTTACATATAACAAGCACAGTCACCCACTGTTACATATAAACATGCTTGATGAAGTAGTTAAGATTGTATATATTGCACATATTGAAAAGTATTATTATATAACATATGTATGAAAATTATCATATTGCAGCCAAACTATTATTTCTATTTTGAAAAATTAAACGTATATGCCGACATTCTAAATAATATTCAAAACAAACAAGTAACATTTTCTGACATGATTTATTTTTTGTGGCATTCAAGGTATATTTTTCGTTTTATCGTTGTAGTATAATTTTCAATATTGGTAATAGCTGAAGCGATACAACAAACGATATAAAATGTATATTACAAATTTTCAAGGAATTTCCAAAGTAGCATAGCTAGTAGGACATTTTGAACTTCTTTGATCTTTTTTTTTTTTTTTTCTCTTGTAGATCAGTGTCCATTTTTTTTATTTAGCGCTATTGTATTTACAATATAAACATTTGTAATTTGCAAGTATGTAAATTTCAATACGTGACTCGTGTTAACATATAAACAAACGAATTAATAAAGATGAATGTTGCCAATTTAGTTTGGTATTTGGTACTTTATCAAGTTATGATGATGATGATTATTATTATTAATATGACACAAACTGTATCATTTTTAACCGATTATAGGCGGTTCATCACCTTCAAGAAATTATCCAATTTTTATATAGTACGGGAAAAAATTG
Source organism: Colletes latitarsis (assembly GCF_051014445.1). Classification (NCBI taxonomy): domain Eukaryota; kingdom Metazoa; phylum Arthropoda; class Insecta; order Hymenoptera; family Colletidae; genus Colletes; species Colletes latitarsis. Next base: position 38,727,556 of record NC_135138.1, read on the forward strand.
AACGATATATAACTTGGATATGTTCAGACATAAAATCATGGAATACTGTCCATTAAATCCGAAATCCGTTAAATCGGAATCCTTTATTGAAATTTTATTGTATTCCATCTTTTGTTAACAGTTCGAAAAAATATAACTAAAACATAATATAATTTACTATAGTAATATTAAATATTTCCCAAATAGTGATTCTGGCATAAGAAAAATGGACACTGTTATATTAGTTTTCTACTAACCAACTGAATGTGCATTTTTCTGTTTTGGCATGATGCTTGCATAGACCACCAGCACATTGGCACCAATTTGGCACGAATTTTCTCCTATGCCTTTTCGCACCCATATTCCAAACAGTCCCCCCACTTACATAGACGTACAAGACAAACCACAGAGTGACTTTTATGTAGAAACACCAGATTTCTCAGAATTTAAAGACCCATGGGAAAATTATCACGTGCAAAGTGATCTAGTTTTTCATAGAAAAGAAGACAATAATGAAACAAAACAGTATTATTCCACAACCGACAGATCTTCATCCATAAATATGTTAAGTGATACATTTAATTCTGTCAAGTCTGTTCATCAGACACATTATGAATCACCACCAGAACATAACAAGGAAGTGCTTTATGAGCAACAATGTAGTGAATATAATACTTCTCATTCACACATCCAACACCATAGCAATCAAGAACAATCTAACCAGTTCATTGGTGAAAGTAAACAAAAACATATGTTTTTTCATTCTGATAATACTTCCATTTTAAACGTTCAATCTGATTACTGGCAAAATCAACAAAATATAGAAAATTATGTACCCGTACATAGTGTACAACATTACTCCAATGAATCTCAAAGTCATGTTGATTATCAACATTCTTGGGGCAATAGCTGCAAATCAGTACCAGAAGAAACAAAAAGACATCAACATGTTAACCACCAACATACTTATCAATATCCTTGCAATGATAATCACGAATTATTTCCAGAAGAAACAACACAACATGAACATGCTTACCAGCATTCTGCAAACAATAGTAATAAATCACTACCAGAAGAAACAAAACAGCATCAACACCATGAATCTTATGTTAATCATCAACATAGTACTCAACATCAAATGTATGATAATGTAACTCATCATCAAGCTACTCAATATTATGAACAAAACAGTCAAACTTTTCATTCCAATGAATATAATGATTTTGAGTCTAAAAAACAAGAACCTTATAATACAAATGAACGTAAACAAGCTACAGAAAATAATATAATTCATCAAAGTAATCTCTTTACCAAACAAAATACTGAACAAGGTGAAGATATAAACATTACAGACGAACGAACTAATACACTGATATCTACTAGCCCTCATCCTGTTTCCAAACCTTGTACAGATATCCACAATGTAGCAACGCAATCTGACCTACACGTAACGGAAGACAGTTCAAATGTAAGTAATTGTTCCCATATACTTCTTTAGATTGCACTAAAGTTAAAAAATGTACTTTATACATGCCTCTTGTAATCTTCTATAGTGGATATTATATAGCCAATATATATTTATTAAGTTACAATTAATCGCATAGATACTTACATAAAATATATATTAAACATATTGTTTGTATAACTAATAGTTTTTGGGACATTACTTGCAGTTTTAATGCAGTTATTTAGTAAAAGTGTTTTTACAAAATGTCTCTAACAATCCTGACAAAATTTATCTACACTTTACATTTATTTAGTATCCTTGGCATTATCCTATAGTTGTACCGATAAACTCAGTAACAGTATTTGCTTGTAGGAAGGAAATTTATAATATCCTCGAATTTTTAACATTATTATTATTATTATCATTGTTATTATTATTATGAGATGTAAGGCATACACGAACTGAGTTTATACTCGAGTTCAAGGCTTCCGGAAGGATGCCGCGTCTATCTTCAACAATTCGCCTTTTTATTATTATTGTTGTTGTTATTATTAATTATTATTGCTGTCATCGTTATTATTATTATTACTACTTTACTAATTTGTGCTAGATTTGTGTGTGTGTGTGTGTGTCACTTTTCTATATGTTTGTGGTATATGCATTTGTATGTATATTATAACAATTTATAAGGTAACTTGTTAAAATAATTGCTAGAAACATATACTGTATTTTAGTCTCACTCTACTACTTTTTAGATGTATTATATTACAAATGAATTAAAAAGAAAGGTATTTTTTTTATTTTTGTAGGCTGGACTTGCTGGTGCCTTGGCTCAAATAACATTGGGTGAACCCAGAAGTGCTGAACAAATTGCATTAGAAGAACATATGCGTAAGCAAAGTTGGGAGCAGGGACAAATCGATTATATGGGTCTTGATAGTTTCGACAATATCTGGAAGAAAATCTGTCAAACCCTTTCTCTTGCACCAACGCGACTACCATCTCCTCCTAAGGTAACTATTTAGCTACTTTTAGTAAAATAGCTATTTAGATAAACGCGTTTATAATTCAATTCACAGGAAACGCAAAAGTCGGCGAAATCAACGACCGATAAGACAATTGAATCTGTTGAGTCTACCGAATCCCTTGGTTCTGTTCAACCTGCTGAGTCTATAGACGAGGTGGATAAAGAAACCGGTATGTGTTCTTATATACTATATTTGCATAGGTATACGTATCACATATATTTTGTGATTATATAGGCTATTTTATAAAATATATCGCATAACTGGGATATAAGTGATTTCTGAGCTGGAAATAAAAAATATAATTTTTGTTTCGGAATATTTGTATATTTCAAATTATACATAATTGAATTCCACACATTTTTTATGTATATGTATGTTACGATTATGACTGCATATCAAAACGAATTCAATGAAAATTTTGAGCATCAATAAAAATGTAAGAAGTTGTAAATTAAAGTGCTGAATAGTGCAAAGCTATTAACTGTTTTCTCGAACACGCTTTGCGATTTTATTTTTCCCCTTTTTTTTAATACAGCATGTGATATTCAAACTGATATTTCATGATAAAACTTTTATGATAGAACGTTAATTTAAAACGAACGCAAATAGTACTCGATACTAAATTGGAAAATTTTAATATAATCTAAAAAACGCGAAAAATATATACTTTTACACAGTTTATGAAGTTTAAGTGTTTGAAACAGGAACAGAGGACAGCAACTAACAGATCCTGGCGCCATAGCATTGCTACGTCTTGTATTGTCGTTTTGCTTTAATGGGGTAAATATTTTAAGAACTCACATCGTCGCAACCGCGATTTTTATAATCATATTTTTAAATAATTTAAAAGTTTGTCGAACGTAACTAAAACAGTAAATAATATACATATTGACATCATTAGGGCAGCATCATTTAATAATAAATCATACCATTCTGTTTTCATTCATTATACGTTAACATTAAATGCCCACATATATAATTTAGTAAATTTTAGACACTTGGTTATTACTAAATTAAAATAATCTATGTCAAATTAATGGCATTTCTCAAAATAAATTATTAAATATTACTAATTTTTAAAATGCTAAATGAATATATTTGTATAGCTTGCTTATGTTTATTTCAAAACAAGAATACTCTACATGTGTGCTTGGTATAACAACTGTGCTGCAAAAAAATCAAACATGTTTGCAATCATCGTGCATGACGTGTTTCTTCGTATCATTATTGTAATACAACATTTCTAATACCTGTATAATATGCTAAAAATATTTTGATTTTATGTTTTATGTGCTTCAAATTAACACAGTGTTTATGGTACATTCATATTAGTATTTAGTGTTATCATGTAGCATTTAATAAGAGCACTTTTTCAGTAATAATTTAAATCATTGTATTCTTCGCATTAGAAGTAGAGAATCTTTTCAAGTACATGTATGTAATAGAAAACAATATTAAGGAGATAGAGTATCACTTATGTGTATATTTTTTAATTTGCACATAATTCTATTTCATAATCCATAATTATTTATACGTTCCCTGCCATGAATGGTAATAGTAATTGAAATCTTTATTGACAGTTGTATGAAAATTTAGATATTAAATTTGTTTAGCAAGGAACGTATTATCAATTTGAATTCCCATAAATTATTACATTTATATACATATAATGTGATTATTTTTTTTATTTAGCTCAAGCAACGATCAGTCATACTGAAGAACAATCTCTAGTTAACAATGTTCCTATAACAGACAATGATAACATAGTATCTAAATTATCCGAGGAGGGTGGAGAATTTATCAATACTACATCATCTTCCGCTGAAAAAAATAAAAACGGACAAACAGTATCAGAAGAAATAAAAGATATTTCTGAAAAATCTACAACAAGATTTGAAAGTGAATCTCATGATATGATTATAGACCCTTTTTCTACACAATCTACGACGCAAACATCTCCTGAAAAACCTGCAGAGGAATTTAGTAAAAGTTTATTGTTAAGAGGAGTACCACGAGAAACAACTATACCCATAGTACCATGTGACTTGGTTCAGTCTTGTTCAATTGGAGAACAGAAAGTTGAATCTTGTAACAAAGATAACGTCAGTTTTATTACTCCGACAGAAGTACTTGCAAGTACTGTAACAAACCTTGAAATTACTATAGATGCACAACAAATAAAACAACCAGATATTCGAGATGAAAAGCATGCAAATGAATTATCAACTGCTTCTGAAGTTCTTACAGTCAGTCCTGTACCAATACAAGTTGCAGAATCTGTTCTTCAAATGGAACCTAAAGAATCTGTGTCAGATTCTCAAACGGTGACCGAAGAAGTTCTTTCCTCTACAATAACACCTGTCCATGAATCTAATGTACTCTGCTTCAAAACAGATTTAGAAAATAAAGTACAAGTTAATGGTTCGACGTCAGCAATTGATTCTGTACCGAACAAGGAGAAATTAAGTTCTGATATTATCGATACCGTTGATAAATTGAGCGAATCGTCTACAAAATCAGCAGAAATTTCACAAATTTTACCTCTTGTAGAACAACTTCAACTTGGAGAAACATCCACATTACCTTTAAGTATGGCCGAAAGCACGGAAACATATACTGATACACATTTACAAGTAACAGAATCGATACAAGAAATCAAAGAATCTGAGAGTTGTACAAAAGAAATAACAGAACCAGTACAAGTAAAAGAAATTGAAAGTTGCACGAAAGAGACAATGGAACAACCAGTACAACAAGTTAAAGAAACCGTTGACAGCACAAAAAAAACAACAGAAGCAATGGACCAGATTAAAAAAACTGAAAGTTGCACAAAAGGGACACCTAAATCTTCTGCAGAGTGTGAAGTAACTAAAACATCACAGTTGAGAGAAAATCCGGTTAGGCCCTCGAGAGCAAAAGAATTGAATGTATCTTCTAAAAGTGTTCCAGAAACTCCACAGGACTTAAAAAGCCAAGAGAAAGCAACCACAAAGAAAGTGGTAAAGAAGACACCGGAGAAATCGGCATCGGAAACAGACCCTGTAGAAACAGCTGAGGGCGATGGTACAGGGAAGAAAGTTGTAAAAAAGGTGGTGAAAAAGGTCGCAAAAAAGTCAAAATTGAAACCGGAAGAGGCACTGGATGATGGTGCAGAAGAATGTAGTTCTCATAGTAAACAAAAGAAGACTGTCAAACTTGTTAAAAAAGGTACAAAGACTTTGCAAACTCCTGATATTGATACAACCGTTTCTGAAACCCCATCGTCTAGTACCTCTGATACTCCAGTTCCGCCTAAAAGAAAAGTAAAAGCTACAGCTACAAAATCAGTTGTTAAGAAGTCAGACGTAGAATAGTAATTACCATAACAGGAACTGACAATAATGATAAAAATACTCTAAGAAAAAGTTTTAAAATTAGGAGCCATAAAAACAATGAAGTAATGAAAGGTGATACTTACTAGTCTCTCCTAATTTTTTATACTTTTAATATGCCTCGAATCGTATCACCCTTAGTTTTGATGTTTGAATGCATTGGAATTTATTAAGCTGCATTATATTCCAATGTCATGTTTTGCTTTGTAATTTATACATATTTTACTATGTGCCCTTTCTAATTAAGTGTCAATGCTAAATAAAGCTTTTATATTTTATCCCTACTTATCTATTTACATATATTCTTTGGAGTAAAACTAATACCATTTAGGTATAGTGCTCTGTAATTACAATTGTATCAATATATTATTTTAATACGTGTCTCGACTAATTTTTCACTCATTTGTTAGCATCAATTTATTTAAAAGCATATACGCAAATAGCTGTGATTGATCATTTTTATGGTATATATAATATACCATGTTGACAAAAGCACATGAAACATTATTTGTTATAAATTATAAAAATATTCCTAAAGAAATGTCGCTAACACTTATGTTGTGGTAATTCACTGTAAAAATTATAAATTTTTTATCTATCAATTTGTATCTTTATATATTTATACATATATATAATATGCAATTATACCATCACACGAATTTCTTGTTTAAAAGATGCCAGGGGTATTAAATTTATTCAAATACACTTGCTAAGATTACAACGTACATTATTTTTTATTTATTACCCGTTTGAAGCTAATCTATTTAAATCTGTGAAAAGAAAAGTTTGAATAATTCAGTAATAAAATTTATTTATACTTTATGCCTTCTTACATTCTTCTTCCCAAAAAATTCCTATCTACAAGCTTCTGGGGATTGGAATTAATTTTTATAATTTTTTCTTTTTTTGCAAACATGGAACTATGCTAATGCTAAAAAATATTTTTACATAGTTTATATAAATTATTTAGTCGTTCAAGAAGCTGATTGAATTTAAATGAAAATTTACGTTTAAGTTTCGTGTTCTCGTTTCGTGATTCGGTTAGACTTTGACTATAAGCAGTCCATGATACGTCTGATAGGCCATGGCGTTTCTAGTATATGTATACATATACATATTTTTTTTTCATTATGGTGGTACTTTGCTTATATGTATGTATGTATGTATGTATGTGCCTATGTAGGTTGAAACGTAAAAATGCCTGGGCAGTCGAGATTCGAAATTGTATGCCATTGACGCGAGAAAGGACTTTAAGCTGTTCAAACCAAGAAGGAAAGGCTCCCATTCATTCGCGTTCTTTATCGATTTTCCAAAGTTGCGTCAAGTGCTGACCTTCGCGAACATGTGGCTCGTACGGGTAGGATATGTCGGCTTTCCCCACCACTCCGTTAAAAGCTAAGGAAGTTCGTCGTTACTAGTATCGCCGTCGATGCACTCAATTATGCCAAATCTAGCCACCACACTGCATACAGCATACAGCAGTCTCGCCTCGCGTCGCCAGTTGTCGCCAGTATGGTCGCTTGTCCAGGTTTTCGTCTGTAAGTGGCGAGTACCGCGGTTCTCGACTAAAGGAATACATACGAAATTATGATTAATCGTAACTGAAGTGAACGAAAATTGGTGTAATGATCAAAGATATGGCTGATGATGAGGCCATACAGGCCACCAACGATGACGCGAGTGAGTGTAAAAGATACGCGGTACAACTTGGTTACTGGTCCGATCCATTTATCAACTTTTTCGTGAAACAAACCGGACGGAAAGCGCCCGAAATCAATCGTGGTTATTATGCCAGAGTAAAGGGCATCGAAGTGTTCGTTGACAAGTTTATTAAGGTACGTGTCGTTGAAATAATTTTTGCGAATTTCGTAATCCCAATTCCAAAATTGGCATAACCTAGAAACATGATAGAAACAATTCGGGATACAGCTGATTTGAGCAGCAAAGGACGTATGCAGTGCGGGAAACCTTGACCTGACCAAGGCCCTGTCCTAATTTTCGCGGACCACCTTTTGCTATGGAACTGCGATATAACACCTGTCACACACTATTCGCACATAAATAATAAATAATTACAACCGGATTATTAATCTTTAGAATAATCACTATTGTACTTTGTACATCGATAATACAAAGAAAATTAAGAATTGTTTTCTTTTCATACTTTAAAAAGTATGATAGAAATTAATTATTAAATTGTAGATATAATACGTGTATACGTTTATATGTATATTTTGATAATAATTGACGTTTATAAAATAAGAATTTTCATGCCCAAAAATAGAATAAAACTTGGTTGAGCCTTTTTAAATAGATTATACGTTATAATTGTACGGTTAAATAAATTTATTTAGGGAAGATTTTTATTTATAACATTAAAATAGTTGTCTGGTGAGAAAGGCCAAATTATAAATTTGGGTGCTGGATTTGATACCCTTTATTGGAGGCTGAAAGATGCAGGAAAGAGCCCAATTAATTTTGTAGAACTTGATTTTCCCAGTGTCACTGCTAGAAAATGCTATCACATTAAAAAGCACAAACAATTGATAGATATGATGAATACAGAAGGTAGAGTGTCAGATGCTATTAATTCTTTAACACTGGCATTTTTCAGAGACAAATTCCTTCATCATTTCCTATCTGTTTTTTTTTATAGATGGGGAAATTAGGTTTTCGACAACAGATCTACACGGTGCCAACTATCACTTAGTAGGAATAGATCTGCGGCACATATCTGAACTTACTAATAAATTATCGCAAGCAGAAGTTAATTTTAATCTGCCAACCATGTTCCTTGCAGAATGTGTCTTAGTGTATGTAGACACTAGCGCAGCTTCTGCATTGTTGAAATGGCTTGCTGCAAAATTTCCAAATAGTATTTTTGTTAATTATGAGCAAGTGAATATGAAAGATAAATTTGGACAAGTTATGTTGTCCAATTTACGTAGTCGTGGGTGTTTGTTGGCTGGAGTGGAAGACTGCGAATCTTTGGAAACCCAACAAAGACGGTACGTATTACATAAATTATTTTTATGTTCTTTGTGTCTAATATTATAAAGTTAATGAACATTATCAAGAGGATTTGAAAATTGTGTATTTCAGCTTTACAATAAATAATTGGGAAGGCTCTAATGCATGGACAATGGTAGAGGTCTATGATTCGCTACCTCAAACTGATCGAAGTCGAATCGAGCGTATAGAAATGTTGGATGAACGAGAGCTTTTGACACAGTTATTGCAACATTATTGCATCTCTGTTGCTTCGAATGGACAAACATTTAAGAATCTGTCTATAGCACAGGGTTAGCCTTCCTAACTCTCGTAAGTTACTCCAGGTAGTAATATTGTATTGTTAAAAAGTATAAACTTGTAAGTACACGTGTGGTAACTAAAGATGCAAAATCATTGTTCATTAATGGAATTAATAAGTGCAAATCTCTAATTCTGGTACGAATTGATAAATCTGTTCGTTTTTATATTTGGTAATGTTAATATTTTCTTTCGTTATAGTGACTTTGTATGTATTTTTCATTATGGGGTGAATATATACAGTGTATATCTACTCAAACAACATTTTTAAGGTGTTACAAAGAAGCAAATTGTAAGTAAACTTGTATAAAACAGATAATTTGGTATAAAAATGTTCAATTTTATTATATTAATTTGAAAACACCATTCTATATTTCCATTTTGGCTATATTTGTATGCTATAAATGTTATAATGTCTGTAATGTAAAAATAATATTGAAGGAAAATATAAAGTTCTTTCCTGTCTTTTGAACTGCTGCTAAACATAAAATAATATTTGAAAGAACAAAACTAGAGTACTGGTTTTTAAAGATATATATTTTTAATATTTTTCATTCATACAACGTTTAATTAATTTTTATGAATTTCATATACTTCCTATAACATTAATCTAGCATTCTATGGTAATCGTTGGTCTGATGTAAACAGACATTAAAGTTTTAATTTTAAAGCATCTGTAAATTTATTTTCTTACGCTGCTTACTATTTTGTACTTAAAAACACTTATCTTTATAGTGTTTGTTATAAATAATTACATTTTTACTAAGTCGTTGTAGACCAAATTAGTATTATAAATCATTGATTGAACCACTACACGTGCAGTTTTCTACAAGCGTGATTATGTAAAATATTAACATGCAACGAAAATAAAATTTTACTTAAATATGAAAAATAGAAAACAGTACATATATTGTGAAAGTCAATATTTGAGTGTATCATTTACGAAAATTCTAGCTAGTTTCGTTCTAATTATTTACATGTACAGAATGGGTTAATTAAAATACAACCAATAGTCACACGTTGCAAGACATTGTAACTTATGCTACTATTAGGATATATAACATGCAATTATTTCTGTATATTTAAAAAAAGAAATGTATATACAGGAAATTGTACTTTCACCATTGTCATCATAAGTAAGTACATTAGGTGGATCTTAAAGTGGTAGTAAAAAATTCTCAGGAAACACACTGTCTGCACATTAATAAGACAACAATATGTGAACTAATTTCATTCGAATGAAATTTCTAACCGACTCATTAAATTGCCAACAGCTTGATTGCTGGATTAATAAAGATTTATTTTCTTATAAAGGAACATCAGGGTTACGATATATGCAAATTAAGAGTAATATGAAAATGGAATTTTTAACAGATGGTGTCAAAAAACTTATCTTCTAATAACAATACAACTATTTGTTGTTTCTATTTCTCCCATCTTTCAATGTGTCAATTATCAATTGACTTTAGCTATATTTTCTGGATTATTCGCGATAATATATTTACCAATATTCTTACAAAGGCTTATTAGACCATAAGACGTAACATTATATAGGAAAAAATACATAAGTGTGTTAAAAAAATTATGAATTCGTATGTTTTCAAAAATAGGATTGCATACCTGGAGTAACAAAAGCTAAAAAAATAATCTAATATTCTATTTTTCTGGAAAGTTATAGATCACGGTTATATCTATCAGTAATAGTAGATTCTTTCCAATTTCGTGTTTTAAGCATTCAGTAATAAAATTGCACTTGATCGTAATAGTTTCATATGACTTTACCTTATTTACTTCAAATAATATCTATTATACATGTTAAATGTTTTAGATAACTGGAAGTTTGAGAGTCAAATTATTCTTGTTAAGTATTTCAAATTGGGGAAAAACACTGCCAATATATAATTCAAAAGTTTTTAAATGTAACATATTGTTAAATGATAGTTGCTTTTGCAAAATTTGAGCTTTAAAATCAAATAACAAGCATTAAGTGTTATTTCTTTGCTATTTTTTATATAATTAAATATAATTAACGATATATCCTTTATAAATTGTTAAGGTTTGCCAATAGTTTGAATCTCAAACTTAAGCCATACCTATCATAATAACGAATTACACGATTCTACGTTTTTGCATGTATTTTATTCTATGCGCAATATTATTACTGTCTCATGGATGCTGTAAAATTTAAACCAACCATACAATGGCTATACAAATATTCTGTGTGCTTCCATGTTATAGACAGATGTAAACTGATCAGAAACTTTATCCTTATTTTTCGTAACATTGTGATATTGTTAACTTGTGCATTTATATATTGCAATTAGAGGAAAGTAATCAAGAGTTAATATTAATTGTAACTTGAAATATTTATGGTACTTGTTTTCTTATATTTCATACCAAAATCTTAAGTGAAAAAGGAATAGTGTAACGGTATCAAAACATCTTAAACTGTCCGATGAAAACAGTATAAGTGAATATGATTCATCTACTGTACAGAGGCGAAAAGTTTGTTAACGGTTCTGATTGTTTATGGTATAATCTTATTTCTATGGACCCACCTTTCCGAGTTTATAATGAGATTATATTATAAATAATCAGACCCGCTAACAAACTTGTCATTTTTGTTCAGTACTTAGATTTAATTTAATTTATTATATAGAAATTACACAAATATCATGTGTATTACTCTATTTCCTAAATACTTATTTTACTATTTCGTGAGGATTAATAAAAAAACAAACAGCATCTACTTTTATGTGTATAATATTATTTATAACGATTTACATACAATATTCTTTGTGTAAAAATACGAAAAATATTAATTATAACTATACATATAATTTTACATAATATTTCAAATATTATGTTATGGATTGCATTGCTCGTTGCTTACTAAAATAGTCTAAAGAAGTTGACAATTTATTTTCAAATAAGAAATTTCCGATTGTTCAACTTCTGTCATGATTTAGGTTAATTCTTTGCAAAATCTAATTGCTTTACGAATTATATTTTGTGCATTATTATAAACCTAGTGGATTTTTTTGAACACATCCACCAACATCGCACATATTCCTCGAAATTTTACTTAATTTGTTAAATACATTTAATTGTTTGCTGGAAGAAACCGCGCTCAAGTTTAAATTTACACGATCGAATGCCTGTAAAAGAATCAACGGCACATTAAATTTGATAACGTGTTTAAGTAATGGTAAAATTAGACGTTAATAAAAACATGTTCTTACTTCGGTACACCAAGCCTGAGCCATAAGAATTTCATGTTCTGCGGTAGGAAGGTTTTTATTTGCAGACACAGTCGCCCTACTTAACACAACGGCCATAGTATACGCGTCAAATGCTACTTGTGCTATTCTGTTGAGAACAAATTGTTCATCCACAATTCCTCGCTCATACTTGATGAGGGTAGATTCTATACTTTCGCCAAAAGCTTCCACACTCTACAAACGATTAAATTGATTCGTAACCAATAGTCGATCGTTACCATATCGAAACATACATTGTAAATCAATACAAACCTTAGCACATAATGTAGCACCTTCTTGCAAACTTGGGTGTACTAAATGTGTGAAATTCGTTGTTGATCCCAGCCCAATTACTCGCGTTGCTCTTTTCGTGGCTTCTTCGAAAATTAATCCCAAGTTAGCTGCAGGATTTTTGAATGCTTTTTGTAATTCATTCAAATGATTTCCTGCATATTGAATTCCGGTAAGCGCGACAAAAAGACGAAGTATATCGTTAGTTCCTTCGAATATTTTAAAGATACGTAAATCTCTTAGAATGCGTTCAAGACCAGTTTCTTTCATGTATCCCATTCCACCCAGTATTTGGATAGCTTCATCGCAAACCCACCACGCAGACTCTGATGCAAAACACTATTTAAAAAAAAAAGTAATATCGCATATAATTTTAACTTTTAAATATAAAAAAAATAGTGTCATATAATTGTTACTTTGTTAAACGAATCATACTTTAGAAATTGCAGCTTCTAAATGGTAATCTTGACTTCCGGCATCCATATTACCGCAAATTGTGTATGCGAGCGATTCGGTTATGTATTGTAACATTGCCATACGACCCAATTTTTCTTGGATGCTTCCGTAATTATCTATCGTGCGTCCAAATTGTACGCGCTGCGTTGCATGTTCAACTGCTTTTTTTATACAAAAACGCATAGTACCAGAAAGAGCAGATACCATGCCAAACCGACCATTATTTAAGATACTCATTGCAACCTGAAACAACACAAAAGTTATTTCTGTAACTTTCTTAAAAAGTTACTTATTAAAGTATCTTTTCGATATCTATCTTCTATTATCAGAAAGAACATTAAACAAGATATAATTGCGATAGTGGGTTTTTTTTTTTTTTAATCAAAATCCGTAGAGTATATTTTCACTCATAATGATTAATATAAATTTTTTTACAATGACCATTACGAAACCAAAAAATAATTCTTTTCGATAATTCAGACACTTTTTTCCTTATTATTCATATGTTCGTAAAAATATCTCTATATATGTATATGTATATATCTAAACCCAATTTAAGTCTGTTATTCAATGAAAATCGCACTGATAGTAAAAAACGTTTATACATCAACATGTTTTACACGAACATCAATACACAAAATTGTCTAAATCGCCGAGAAGGGGAAAATTTCGTGATTTTTAATGAGATCCTCTCAAATAATACCTTAAAACCTTGTCCTTCTTCACTCAAAATATTCTCTGCAGGTATTTTAACATCTTCAAAATGTACTTCCGCTGTGTTACTACATTTAATACCCATTTTCTTCTCTGGTGGTCCGTTTGTTACACCACCGAAAGCTCTCTCGACGATAAAAGCGGTGACCTTATCCTTTGTCACCCCAGTTTTTGGATCTTTCATAGGAACTTGTGCAAAAACAGTCATTATTTCTGCAAAACCGCCATTCGATATCCAAATTTTGCTACCGTTTAAAATATAATGTGATCCATCTGCTGATTTAACCGCGCGACTACGAACCGAACTCGCGTCCGAACCGCAACTTGGTTCTGTGAGACAAAATGCTGCAATCTCTCTGTTACATACTCTTGGCAGATATTTCTCTTTCTGTTTCGGAGTACCAAATAACAGTATACCCTATATATAATAAATAATAAATAATAAATAATAAATAACAAATAATAAATAATAAAATAATACAGTACATAATAAATATACCTTAAATCCTATACTTTGATGCGCGCCTAGCGTAATAGCAATACCTAAATCATGATATCCGCAAATTTCAACAAATCTGCTATATTGAATATTAGATAATCCTAATCCTCCATACTCTTGTGGAACTTGAAGGCCAAATACACCAAGTTCCCACATTGCAGCCATAGTTTTGTCATCTATGGTTGCTGTTTCATCGTTTCTCTGGGGGTCGTTTATTTCCTTTAAATAAAAATTTAAATAAAATTAGATTCGCACGGTAATAACATTAAAGTCACGAGGATTTCTCTCTCTTTCCTGTTCCCTTCATAATTTTTATTACCTCGAAAAACTTCTCTATGGGATCGATTAATAACTTTAACGTATCGGTTTGTTCTTTGTTCAAAAGTTTTGGGAAAGGTAATACTTGGCTTGTTTGTACATGACCACAAAAAATATTCTTAGTAAAGGATGTACTATCTTTTATAACATTATGTTTGTCCATATTTTCCTCTGGAGCATTTTTGATAGCTGCTTGTGTTGACAAACATCTAAAACAATTACAAATACCATAGATGATTCTTCAAAAATATATTATTTGTTGTATAAGTAATGACATATGAATATAACAGATTGTATTAATTTTTATATCATTTCATACATTTATTTTTAACAATATTAAAAGTTTAAACACTTACGGGAACGTAGAATATCACGTGTTTTTTGTTCTTTGACAGTTATCAATTACTTTGAAACAGCTGGGTACGCCAATGTTATTTATGAAAATAGCTCACCTGGCATTTAAGTTGATTTTTTTCAAATTTCCAGATCTCTGCACGACGAAATTTGTAAGTCGCAACATTTTTAAGTTACTGTTAACGCGTACGAGTGCCAAGAGACGCTGTTAAAGGGGCAAATTGATCCGTCAAAGACCGCGGAAGCGATCTAAGGTATCGAGATTGTAAACGTAGGACACGTAACAACCGATTGAACGTATTTGGAAAAGTGGGACAAGGTTCCCCTACTCCGCTTGATCGTTTGTAATATACTCTATCGTTGCGAAAATTAAACTACTTTATAAATGATACGCAGAAAGTGTCTTTTATATAATTATATGTATTTATATGGTTCGTACAGATATCATGCATCAATCTCAGATAAACAACAACTATTGCTTCACTTGAAGATCATTCGGTGACATAGCATGACTTGGCGCGATTAGATAAGTCAGTGCCACTCAGTGTTACCAGATGGCAGTCAGTGCTCAAAGAAAACTGCATATCCATTTACGTATCTACATACGCTAATGCACAGTCACGTGCCTTTTTGTAAACGAAGATAGAGAAAATTGATAGAGGAAAATATGTGTACGAGCAAGGTTCATTTCATGTTAGTATACACACACACACACACACACACACATATATATTATTTTCGAAAGATGCACGAATTTTGATTAATTTACACGTACCATTCTAATCGAGCACTTTGTTAGCTGGCCTTATAAAAAAGTATGTACCTTCAAATCTTGATGTTACAGCAAAATGTGAATAATCGGAACCGTTGATGATATACATATGTGGCAAAGAATGTGTCGGCTCGAGGAACCTGACAATATTGAATATTCGATACGTCTGAACGGAGAATATCGGTTGAATCATAAATCGCGTAAGATGTAAGTTGAATGCTTATAAAATTGTATTATATTTACACGTGCAATGAATTTACTGTATGAAACTTATTTTTTTGTATTTTGTAGAACCTTGATTTTAATTTGCTCAATATTATTATTTTAATTTTCATCTGTGAGCGGCTATCATTTGCTGTAAATATATCATTTATGTGTAATTCATAAAAAGTATAATTCATCTTATTACTTTAATCGTTTACAGGTGAATGATTTATTTGATTCAAACAATTTGAAAAGGATGATAAACAAAAAAAATAAGTATATACTATATATATACATATATATACACATATATATGCAATCGGCTGTTCTAAATTGTAGTATTTTATAAATAAATTATTCTAGAAAATATTAATATGAGTAACATTACTTCGCAAAATGTTTCATTAAGGTCATTATTAACACTTAAGAATAATGATTTTAAAGAATTTGTTTGTGGTTGGGGGGCTGCTGTTATTAATGTCTCTGTTACCTTTCCTATTAATAAAATTATATTTAGACAGGTACGTAAAACAAAACATTGAATTAACACTTTGCGATATAAGTTTATGGATGTGTATTAAAATGATAAATTTTCTGTTATTATTGTGTAGATTTTGGAAGGTGTACCAGCCAAACTTGCATTACAGCAAATATCCAAAGAAGGTGTACAATTGTTGTATCGTGGCATTTTACCACCCCTTTGCCAAAAAACTCTTTCGCTTAGTATAATGTTTAGTGTGTATGAAGGATGTAAAGAACGTTTGTACATGTTAACGAACAATGATATATTAATTAGAATATTAGCAGCCCATTTTGCTGGTACTGCAGAGGCTATACTCATGCCGCTTGAAAGAGTTCAAACACTGCTACAAGATTGGCGTTACCATGATAAATTTAAGAATACTTCTCATGCATTTACATATTTACTGAAAAATTATGGTATACCAGAATGTTACCGTGGTTTAGTTCCAATTATATGTAGAAATAGTTCTTCTAATCTCATGTTCTTTGTTTTAAGAGAACAGTCAAAACAATTAATAGGCCAGAACGATTCGTTGTTAACGAGTTTTGTTAATGGTGCTTTAATAGGTGGTTTTACAAGTACTCTATTTTATCCAATGAATGTTATAAAAATACACATGCAATCGAAAATAGGCGGTAATTTTGAAAAGTTTATGACCGTTACTCGCGAAGTATATGTTTCAAGAAATAGAAGTATAATGTCATTCTACAAAGGTGTACATTTGAATTATATAAGATCATTTATTAGTTGGGGTGTGATAAACGCATCTTATGATTTTTTGAAAACAATCATTTTTTAATAATAAGTAGCATTTGAAATGTATATCTATGTATATATTTATACAAAGAAAAAACAATTGATTTTATCGTATAACGTGTTACTTAGCAAACTATACTTTGCAGTTGAAGCTATTAATCGCACATTTTTTCTGCGACAATTTACGAGGATTGCACGCAAATAAAAAGGACTTTAACTAGTCTATACAGCGTTTAGAATAGCATAGAAAAATATTAATTTCCTTGCTCATGTTTGTAACTAAACAGTTTCGTAATATGAAAAAATAAATATATACGATTCGTGGCTTTTGCAATTGTAAAAATATTGGAAAGTATTATTTTTCTTAACGTACATAAATAAATATAAATCATGTGAAATTTATCTTTAATTTATCATTATTTATCTTCAATATAATTACAAAAAAAACAAGTGCGAGAATTGTTCCCATTTCAGTAAATAAAATTAATTCGTAGAAATGGGGGACATGGCACTCAAACTATTAATATATAAAGTAGATTTCCAAAAATATATACATATATCATATTTAATTATTCAAAACTTATGTCGCTAATAAAAAACGAAATATTACATTGTAATAGTCCCCTATAGTAAAATTGGCAAAATAAAGAATGTATATAATAAAAATGAATAGGACCAGGGTTTGCGTCAATGTTAATTAATAATTTTACAAAAAGTTTGTAGCTTATACTTTATAATTTTATTATTGTATCTAAACATTTTGCAAATATTCCTGTAACAAAAATTTGCGGAAATTTGATTATAAAGCATCATTGTATAATTATTTTACAACACTTACAAACAAATATTTTTTACATTACGATATGTAAATGTATCGAGGTCAGATACGTTTATTACTTAAAAATAGGTATCACGCGAATCATAGGGCGCATGCTCTTACGATAATATTACTCATGCATACGATTAATATTATCTTGTATAAGTATTAAAACTTGTCAATAAGCGATGTTTAAAAATTTCAGTTATCAGTTTTCGTGTACACGCTCTTATTGTATCTTATTGTAAATCAAGTTTTGTAATCACATTGTGAAAGATTCAAAAGTGAAGTAATACAATATCGTTTTGTTGTTTTTTTTTATGAGTATATTCGTAATTGGCGAGCTATCGTTTAAAAGAAAGAGGGTTAATTTGAAGAGCAAAATCTGTATTTATGGATGAACCTGTCGAGTTTTGTATTTCCCGCGATTCGAAAGAAACGAAATTTCATCGATGCGCGCTGTATTGTGTAAATCGATGCGCCTCGGCCGCGGGCTTTTAGCTACTTTTAGCCCACTCCAATTTTTCTGCGTCCCGGTTTACGGTACGGGGCTTTTCGCCTCGTTGGAACGTCTCGAAACGTCACGATGCACGGTCTCGCGATTCGCAATTTCGGATGAGCGTGCTTCGTCGTGAAATATCGCGTGTTGCCACTTATATTACGACGTGACTCGGTGCCCGTTATTTTCTCTTTTTTATTTCAAACAGACCGTGGATATGATCTCGTACTCTCGTCGCTCGAACGCTGGCCACAGTCGAGTCGGACGATTCGTGGGAAACTAACATAACATGCGACTCGCCGTATCAACAATCACCGAAATTTCGTCGAAACCGGAGATTTGCATTCGGCAGTACGGGAAGCTGCTCGTGCGGTCTCTGTAATCACGTTGAATAATGAGAATCAACGCAACGAAGATGAGCACTCCGATCGAGGAGAAGATTGATCAGAAGCTGAAGGTGAGATCTTAATAACTTTTCTTTCTCTTGCTATTTTTTTCTCATTTGTTGTTGTTAACGCTTCTAATAATTCGAATGTTTCGAATGGCAGACCTAAACACACTGCTACGAAGTTTATTATACGATTATATTTCCTTACATTCTCGATGATTTCGCGTTAATCGTGCGTTCATTATCAACCTAACGAAATAATTATGAAAGAGTTATGTCACAGAAAATTATACTTTTTGCGCAGGTAAAATAAAAGTCTGCTATTGTTTGATCTTTTTATGTACTATTTTGGAAAGACGATTTAATTTAACTATGCAGCCGTTTAAGCGTCAGAATACATTAGAAAATCGATCCCACTCGATTGCGAACATAATAAAATCTATTTAAACGTTGATTAAATTTCAAAAGTGTTAGTTAATTAATTCGGCACATTACTCTCCTTTTATTCTAATTTTCAGTTATGTTTTAGGAAGTGCTTGTTCCCTTTTATAAAGTGCCTTTTAAATTTTTAGTTAGTAGAAGAGTAATTATATAATAAATAAATTTTATTTTTTTTCATTATTTTTGAAAAGGTGAGGACCGGGATGGTGAGCGTTAGCGATGGAAAAAGTAAACCTATACCGATGCGTTTGCAATTATCTATGGAGGTTTTAAAACTTCAAAGAGAAGACTTGGAGGTAAAGTTTACTGTAACCACCATTTTTATTCTAGTTTATAACATTTCATCAATTGTATGTATAATATCAAAGACATCTTTTCTTATTATACTGTATGGTAACATTATATAGTTAGTAAACAAAATGTCACTGATTTTCAGCAGGCAGCGAATCACAATAAACCGCCATTGGATGCTAAAGAGCGAATGGTGCAAATCACTAGACAAAAGGTTGGAGGATTAGGATTAAGTATAAAGGGGGGAGCTGAACATAAGCTTCCTGTACTTATATCTAGAATTTATAAAGGCCAAGCTGCCGATCAATGCGGCCAACTGTTTGTAGGAGATGCAATAATTAAAGGTAAATGAATTGTTTATAAAAAAAATTGTTAGAAATTGGTAATTTTACCATGCTCCGGAGTGTCTTCTGTTAATACTCTATGCACAATTTTGTAATAGTCAAACTTCTACTTTCTATGCAACCTGCATTGAATGCTTATTCTATTTATGTCAGACCTGTCAATATTGATTTCTCCTTTTGAAACAAAGTTTCTATGTTATCTGTCGATTTGTACCGCCAACTGAATCCTGCATCGAAGCTACAAAGGAAACTATATTAAACTACATTTTGCATATAAAATTTAAATGCGTTTTTGTAACACAATTAATTAGCTACAGTTATAGTTTTTTTTTTCTTTTTTTTTTTCTTTTCTTTTAGGCATATTGATTTCTTTTTTTTTTTTGTCAAATATATGCAATGTATTTGTAGTGAACGGAGAATACATAACTGCATGTAACCATGATGATGCTGTAAACATCTTAAGGAATGCTGGTGACATAGTTGTTTTAACAGTTAAACATTATCGAGCAGCCAAACCATTTCTACAAAAAAATGGTAAACACGATTTTATGCATATATACAGTTACCTATCGTAATTTTTTACGTAATATTTGTGGAATATTATTTTTAGAAAAAGAAGAGAAATTAGATAACGTTGCAAACGGTGGCGCGGAAGACGACTGGCTGTCGTCTAACAGACAGGGTGGCAGTCCTAGATGCGGTCACAGTCGACAAAGTTCAAATGCATCTGTTGCGTCGATACAATGTAAAAAATGGGTGGATGTTATAACAGGTTACAACAATTATTAATGTTTTGCTTTTCTCTATTTACCCCTAGAAGACAAAAATAAATAAAAGAATGCGTTCATCGTTGTAGTTCCATTAATGATGGCGTACGTGACAAGGTACATCTTCGGAACTGATAAATTAAGAAGAAATGCGTTTGAAGTAAGGGGATTAAATGGTGCTCGCACTGGTGTAATTCACTGCGATGACAGTGCTATTCTTAGTCAATGGTTGAAGTATATCACTGACAATATCACAGGCTTGACGCATTTGCAGGTAAAAAGAAACTTATTAATTACTGTAAGTCCTCGACTTGTACGATTAAATCGTTCTAATGTTTTTCGCGTAAGTCGAATTGTAGAAATTCCAGAGTTAGGAGGATTCGTTTATACTTATTTTCAGATGAAATTGTATAATCGCAATTTTGGAGTGGGTGAACGTATTGAGTACATGGGTTGGGTGAATGAAGCAGTAAGCAACAGTAATCAGCCATGGCAAAGTTACAGGCCAAGATTTTTAGCTTTGAAGGGGCCCGATTTGTTACTATTTGAAACGCCACCCGTAAGTGTTAATTTTATAGTCGGTTATATGATTAGTACATGCATATATTGTACGATCAAGATATCTGAAATGTTATACGTGCTTACTCTATAGTGTAACATTGGAGATTGGTCGCGATGCGCATTAACGTTTAAAGTGTATCAAACTATGTTTCGTGTAATGCGAGAATCTGAAAATGTAGACGAAAGACAGCATTGTTTTCTAGCCCAAAGTCCGGGTAAACCTCCGCGATATCTCAGCGTCGAAACAAGACAAGAACTTTTAAGAGTTGAAGCAGCATGGCACACTGCGGTTTGTTCAGCCGTTACACATTTAAAAGTTGGTGTCGTTTTTTCTATGCATTTTACATCACTTTTAAAATATTCGTGATTTTTGTTATGTACACTTTTATCGCAGAGTAAAACGTTTCCCGTCACTTTTAACGGGAGAAGTGCTGGATTAACATTAGAATGGACTCAAGGATTCACGCTTTCTTACGAAGATATTGGCGAGACCGTATGGCGTTATAAATTCTCTCAATTAAGAGGATCCAGCGATGACGGAAAGAGCAGACTGAAATTACACTTTCAAGAACCTGACAGCATAGCCATTGAGACAAAGGTATTTATAATCGACAACTAAGAATAAAATCAACAAATTATATTCATTGTATTTAATATTTTCTTTTTCTTTTCCTTTATTTTTTTTTTATTTTTTTTTTACATATATATGTATTTTATATATATATATATATAGGAATTGGAATGTTCTCAACTACAGAATTTACTGTTCTGTATGCATGCATTTTTGACTGCAAAAGTTGCTGCAGTTGACCCAACCTTTTTAAAATCAACAACTCCATAAAGTTAAAGTAAGTACTATTGCCAATAAATCAGAAAATGAATCACTGTTCAACATTCATATGTTTACATAGGCGTACCGAAATACTTATGGTTAAAGAATTAGAACAAAGTTCATGTCAAATACTAGTCAATTTCCAAGAAGGAATGTTTTTATGAGTTCTGAGAGATTATATCAATTTTTTAATTGAATGCTTCCGATTTTATTTCCAAGAGAAAATATCGATGGACTTATTATGTAATTAATAATGCTAATTGCTAGAAGTTATTTTATTTATATATACTTTTATGTACCTTGCTATTGATTAAGCACTGCTATTTATTTTTATATATCGAACAAATTAGGTGTTTTTAGAAAATTTTATATTTCAATGCAAGATTTCAAGCTGACGGTAAAACATAACAGCAACTAATTTAATTTTATATGAAAAACATACTTGCATTTATTGTGTAAAAAAAGAAGAAAGAAACGTTAAGTGAAAAATTAAAAAGTTCTCAATGCGCTGGTTCATGATTTTTAAGTTCCAATGGTAAGGTAATCTTCCTTAAGCAATGATTCACACATTCATGTGTTGAGTTACCTTTCAAGTATACGTGGTGCCTTAAAAACCATGAACAAGGTGTAATTAATAATAAGTTAAAAAAGAGCATCGAAGTTGTATAGTTCTTTAGAACGGCAAGTTTTATGCATCTAATGCCAATAAATATACACAATTTACGAGAAATTTTATCTTGCGTTAAATACAAAAATATGATATTATATTAGTGTAATATTAATTTTAAATCAGTATTAATTCAATAAAACAAAATTATGGCGTAACAACCTAATAGCAATAAGTAGTAACATTAGACCATGGTGGCCATCTATGAAAAAATTAATTTATTGATATATATATATATATATATAAATAACGAGAGATAGATCACAGGGAGCAAACATATGAATCATCAAGGCTTGTTATTAGACGAGCTTTATAAATAATTGAATCGTCAATCTTTTTAATGGAATTCAGCAGTGCATTTTATAGAAATTCCGATTTATATTTGTAACGTTAAGTTAATCACAAATTCTAAACTATAAATTGTAAAATTTAGCAGAAAAGTTTGTTTTATTGCGTAACGAGAATCTATTCTTCTCTATGTCTTTTATCGTCTTTAAAAGTTCTAACGTTACTAATTACACGAAGTAACATACAGAACTAATATCACACTCTGTGCAATTAATCTATCAATTTATAATTCTATACTATAGAGCAATAAATGTACATTGAATGAAGAAACAGAACAAATACCATTTAGTATACAAACTGCACTTTGTATTAATCACAATACACAATTTCTATCGTTAGGATATTATAAGAATTTTATCATAATCATCGCAGAAAGGAATAAAACGAGCACGTGTTTACCGTTGTATACATCAGTACATTTTTATTTGTCGATCGGTCATCGAAAATCATCAGCTAATGATGTATTATTAATAAAATTAATTTTTTTTACGAATTATGTAAAAACAATTTTTCAAAATAAGAAGATTATTAAAAATTAAATTTTCATTGCACATTTTAAGGGTCTCCGGTTACTCGTAGAAAGTGCCTATACAAATATATATAATACAATAGGAATTATGAAAACAAATTTGTTTTCATGTATAATATAATTAATTTCAACTGTTTTATTCTCCTAGTCTAAACTGTAAGGGTGTTACCATGGTCAGAATTTTTGAATACTATTGTAATTTAATTATCACCGAGAGGCACTCTAGAAAACAAACATCGCTTTATCGTATTAGAATATTTTATAGTATTTTGCGTGAAACGATGTATTATTTATGTTCTTCGTTTAGAACATTATTACACACACGTATAGTGATATTGAATGATAATGCAGTTAGAAGTTAAGCAAAACTCATTACTGAATTTAATTACAGATGCATTGCGGTGAATTTTTATAAAGTTTAATGCTGTTAGCAAGAGTGAAAATAGTCGAGAATGCAAATACAGGGAGGAAATACTGTTTATAGGCATATCCACTTGTTAGATTTGCAATAAATAAACGTGTAATATCCGATAACGTATAAATAATACCAGAACAAACTAATGCATCCAGGAAGCAATTGTAATTGTGCGTTATATTTATTAAGTGCAAAATATGTTACGATATTCCATAATGACATTGATGTTTTCTATTATACACATACATCGCATGCATTCTATAGTTAAATTTAGATTATTATAAAGAACTGCACAATTATATTGTATAGGTAAAATAAGCAAGAGAACGTGAAACTGATCTGCAAAAGTTCAATACAATGCTATGCATAGATATTTATTTGACATTAACTATTTCTTTTTGAGATTAATTCGTATAATACAATCATTGGAGAATCCATTCGAGAGTTTATAATTTATTGAGAGATATACTCGAATAGAAATACATATGACAAAATAAATGTATGTAATACGTTAAAGTGAAATTGTGAACAGATCGATATTGCCATAACTTTTTGTATCGTTCGTTATCGTACAAGATTCTTTTTACAGTATAATAAATCTTTAACGTTATAACGCTTTAATGGATTCTGTGGTGTATCGATATTTATTATATGGATACTTTAATTCGTTCTATGTTATACAACAGTATCAATGTACATAAGAAGAAAATGGCCATACATTTCCTAAATATTAAGCTTTAAGTTTGAAACAACTGTTATTCTAAAATCCCATTTCTCCCTAATTCTCGCCGAATGTCAGGGAAATTTGTTTCGTAACGGTGTTAGATTGACGTGGGATTAAAGAATTACTGTCTGGTAAAAGAAAAGAAAAGAAAAGAAGAAGAAAAAAAAAAGAAATCATAAAACATTCTTATCTTATATTTTAAAATATAGTTTATGTGTTATAATGTCTATCCTCCCATTGACAATATGTTTTAAAATATATTATTGTTAGAAGTTACAACAGCAAATTCATAATATTTTTTACATTCCTACTCCCATAATGATCGTGTGTCCATTTGACGTATTTTTAGAATAAAGAACATAGTTACAAACTATAATTACAATACGCTATTCGAGATGAAACTAGGAAAATCAAATTACATCTAGTTACTTTATGAATCGAAAATTTAAAAAAAATACTGTTTTTAAGGTTATGTTTTACAATCCTAAAAATTATTTGCATCTTTATGTTTTAAAAATGTTTGAATTTGGATATCGTTGCTTCTTTCATAATAGAAACTTTACATATATATATAACAAGCATTAATATTCAGTGGCGTATGCGAAATTTTCAACTTGTTTCTTATAACTGTCCATATACATATGTAGTAGCGATACATATGTAGTTCCTAAAAAGTTTGGTCGTTTAATAATTTCGTGCTCCAGTGAAACAAGAGTTGCACGCGTGTATTTACTTTTGTTTCTATCTTATTAATTAACAAAAATCATTGTGAAACGTTAAAATAAGAAACTATTTCGTTTTTTATTTAAACGTATATGCGTGGATATCGATGATATTGGATTTTATTGAATTATAGTTCCGAGTAGCACGATTTTCGGCTGCGCTACGTCTTAATTAACAATGAGCAATAAGCTTGGAAGAAGGTATGTTGATATTGTTTACGTGAAAAAATTGAGCTGTCAACTGGATAACGTATTTTCGATGTTCGTATCGTGAACGCAATCGTTGAGAAAGTATTCGCTATAAAGTGACAACCTGACTTCTGTATCAATATGGCGGCGAATCTTGAGGAAGAGCAAAGTTTAAGAGAGTGCGAGGAATACGTGCAGAGACACAATATTCAACAAGTTTTGAAAGACTGTATAGTGCAACTGTGCGTGGGTCGGCCTGAAAATCCCATATCTTTCTTGAGGGAATACTTTCAGAAACTGGAACGGGTATGTATCGAATTGTATTTTTTCTAAATAACCTTAGATTTTCTTTCCTTTGTTTCATCTCCGGTTGCAAACGGCAAAATTATCAGGTCATTTAATAGGTAATGCTGTTCCTTTGGACATGACATGTATCTGTCCATTTGGTACAAATGCTAATGTAAATAGAAATTTTTTTCTAGTTTCAATTATAATCAAGAAGTTTAATAAAATTCAAACTTTCATAAATATTGGGTTTGTTAATATTTCTCTTATATGTTTGATAACATTATATTTTTATTTTCCATTGCCTAGGAGAACTTGCGATCTTAGTGTAAAGGAAACATGCGGAAGGACTAGAAACATGTAACGTAACTTTGTCATTTTTCAAAAGAGGAATAGAAGAATGGCATTACTTATTTATCGACTTGGTAATTTAGTTATCGATGTTATATGACGTTGAAAAGAGAAATAGAAAAAAGCTAACAATACCGTAGAGCATCGATAGTATTAGTTAGGTATGCGTAAAATGTGTCTTATTTTTTATTTCTCTGTTCTGTTTAATAAAAGCTGGGAAACTACAGTTAAATAGTTCCCTAAAAAAGGGATGTGTGTGTGTGTGTGTGCGTGCGTGCGTTTGTTAAATCACTGTCTAAGCGTTTTTCTAGCAAAGAATATTCTATCCTTTAACAAACATTCTGTGTGCGTTTATTCTTTGGTAGTTGATTTATTTTTCTAAAACCGCGGTCAAAGTTAATTCGGGAAAAGTATTTTGCGTCGAATGTGCGCACGATTTTTAACATTGTAACAAAAATATTCGACGCTGCGAAGTATTTTTAACGTGAAAAAACAATTTTTCGAGAGCTTCGCATCGTGTTCGGTCTAAAATAAAGTCGAGTATGAAATAAACACGACTGCCCTGGTTAACTCAACTAGATTTATCGAAAACTGTGTATTACAGAGAAAATTGTATAAATATTTAGCGACGTTATCGAGTGTAATATGTACATAATTCTAAATTGACTGTTTCATTGTAAAATTTATCTAATTTATATCTGAACTGTTTCGTGCAATGTTTAAAAAAATTTCTCCATTATTGGATTTCTATTTTTAAAACGTATTCGATAGAAATACTACAATATCGTAAATTTGCAAGATTTGTGTAGTTGGAAGAAAGAATTTTGTCGAGATCTCGCAGTAGTTTAAAAAGTTTATAACATTTCGGTAAATACGTCCTATACATGTACGTATACGATAAACGTATTATGTAATCGTGAACGAAATGTAACTCTCTTACGTTTGCTGTATCTTTTTGGTACGAAAGTATCAAGTGACTTGTATCTTTTCTTCGAATTATACTGCATTGTCCTTGACAAGATTTTCGTAGTTTCGAAAACAACTATGAAACATTTCGGTGTTTCCTTCACTGTCTCCAGTGCTGAACAAAAGTATTGGCACAGAGTGATTCTCGGAATAAAATAGTAGTATGTAATCATAAATATTTAAACATTTATAAGAAAATAATACAAGTATGTTTTATGGGAAGTTTCAAGTTGAACATGAGCATTGCTGTACCTAAAATACATATATTGAAAATGTTTTGATAATTAGTGAAAATAGGGTGTACCTCGCGTCGCGTCCGCGTCATGTTGTCATGACCGACATTCCGAACAAGTTTACCCTGTACTTACTTAAGTGTAATCGCTGTTTGACCTTAGTTTCAGACCTATTTACTCTGTCGCCTTAAACTGTTTTATTCAAAACACGGAATAAACCTTGGAAATTATGGATAAGAAATTTTGTTGTAGCAGCATCTTTTACAAATGCCCGATTGATATTGATGTTGCAATCAACTTTTCTAAAAAAATATGTCAGCTTGCACGGAAAGTGTTCGTTGCTGGGTCTCGAATTTGATGAAATTCAACCGTGCATCAGTGATACTTGGACTACTATATCGTGCGAATGATCGATACCACTTGCCATTTCATAGCGGACACAGCGTGAAGGAAAATATACACACACGGAAGTGTTAAATCTCGCGAAATCAGGGGCACGCCACAGCATCGGAAGGTCCGATCGCTGTACACACACGCATACAGGCCCCATTCGATCGGTATCTGTTGAGACGGTGATTCGCACAATGGTAACAAGACAGAGATACGTAGGTATGTATCTTTGTTTCGGTTCAAGATGGAACAAAAATGTTGGAGAAGGATATCGATTTACGCTATACATAGAAGAGCCAGTGCAAGAACTTGAACTGAAACTTGAGTTTCAAGTTATTCGTAACAGTTATTAAAACTTACAAGTGTTCGATAAGAACAGTAAGAGAAAGTTTTTCACAACGATTATAATTATTTTCAGAATCTTTACAAGCAAGCCCTGACGGCGGATACTTGTTTTCGGTGGTAATCGTAGCTTGGAGCAAAAAATGAAGATATGGTTTGTTACAGTTTGACGAATCACCCTGTATAGGGGCAGCTCTAAATATAGAATATGCTCGAAATACATACGTATAACGAGGCGCGCAACCTTAGCCAACAAGCGACGAAAGACCGTGCGTGTAAGCGCGTTCGTCGCGTCGTCCTCGAAAAATGTGCGAAGCGCGCTGCTACGGAACGTTTTCGACGGACAACGCCGGAAAAGTACCTATGTAGTTACGTTGAGCCGTTTCGTTCGGTTTTTCTTCTACCGATTCGTTATCCATTGATCCGACAGTATCGTCGAAAAATTTCGTAGTGCATTCGTCGCGAAGCTTTATTTACCGTTCCGTTTCGGCATCACGCAGCGTCGCAAACGCAACGTCGCGCGCCACGATAGATCGTTGTCGCATTAATCGAATTTGCCGAGGCCTTAGAAAATTCCGTCCGTAGTGTCGCGGACGAACGTCGTGATCGGAGAGAACGATCGTTTCCCGCACCTCGCGGGGATCACTTCCGTTCGCGCGTCGATCGTGAAAGGGACATATACATCGGATCGGTGTGCGAGATCAGTGTGTGGATCAAGAAACACCGTCCCGGGGCGGGCCGACAATCGAAAACCGAGTCTAATATCTCGAGAAATAATGACCGAGGTACGATCGTGAATTCGGATCTTACTCCAAGTTCACGCGTACTCTTTCGAAATGTGCGTTTTACTGCAGGGTGTCCGAAAAATGGATTATTTTCCAAAGAAATTTTTAAACCGGAGTGGTTACTGCTAAATACAAATAAATACACCGGTATTTTGGTCCCTGTCGAAAAACCTATACGTATACATATACTGTGTATTTTTAGACACCCTGTATGGTTCCACGGCTTGTCGGTCCTTGGAAACGGCATCTCGAATAGAAAGGATTCGAGATTCACCTATCAATAATTGCTACGGTTGATTCGCTTTGGTTTGCTCATCTTTCAAAAACATCACTATGCATGAAGAGAATAACTAATATCTACAATACGAATTGCTGCTCTCTTTTATACTATAATCGTTTAAAAGAAAAGAGAAGCGGTATGCACGAAACAGAATTTTAAAAAGAACCGATCGAAGAAGATACAACGATACAATTTTACCACGTGTTAGGACCATCGACCGACTAACTTTTACGCTATTCTCTCCTTTTAATTAGACGTAATCGTTGACACAGTAGTTGTGACATTTATTACGAACCAGTATTATTTTAACGTTTCTGTAATGTGTGTAATGGCTTGTAGCATTTATAATGTTAGTGCAACAGCGTGTAGACGAAAGGACGTCTTTTAATTTCATTATTTTCTAATGTTTAATTATACCGTTGAAATCTGGTCGAATTAATAAACGCAAAGACTTTGTCGATCTACATATGCATGTGAATGTATTTCTAAACAAGTAACGACATTGACGATGAGCGTTTCGTAGTTATAGTTATTGGTTTCTTGGCTACTTGATTGTATAATAACAGTGATCGATAGAAAAACGGATTCCAAGTAGCTAGCCAGACGTGATTTATCATTCGATCGTGTTGTTTGTTTCTCATCAAGTTTCGCGACGTGTGTCTGCTGTGGCGTTAACGATGCCCGATTATTCGAAACGATTTTCTCGCGAACAATATTTACGTTTTACAGTTTAAAATTTGAATAAAGCAAGTTTAAGCAACATCCTAAAAAACATGAAAAAACAAGATTGAGTTTTCTTTACGAGCGTTACGATACGTTTCATGTTTTTATAGTATGCTACACGTTTACAAGAAGGCACTCATCCGTGAAAACGCCAAGTGACCTATGGCATTATTTACTTACCTTCTACGTCCATGCTCATCATGTTCATAAGCCGTGTAATATTTTAAGACTTGTATAATTTTACGATGAGCAATCAACTTGTTAGTCCCCCTTCCTCTTTTCAACAAATACGCATTAAACGCATTGCCGATATACATGTATTAGGGGTGAAGATGAGTGTAAATCGTATAATATTTTCGTATATTACTTTCTCTATCGCCTTTTCCCATCGTTTAAGGAATAAGCGATGGGAACTTTTGCGTATTCCTAATATTATCATCGAGCATTTTTTAGTTTGACCGTGAAATTCTTCAATAATTAATAGTCGAAGCATTATTTAAAACGGCTCTGTCATCGTCTTTATAGATATTTAGAAAATTTAGAAGGGCATAGACAGTGGTGCGCATGTCTAAATAAAATTGAGACATTATCGGCGCGTTTAGCAGCCGACACGTTCGTTTATCGTCTAAATTTAAGTAAAACTAGACAAAAGGAATCGAGCCCCCGCGCTTTGAAAACCGTATCGAAGTTAGTATTAGAAAACAACTAGGAGGACACCAGCGTCAGACATGGTGCAACAGGCAAGTAAAGCAAAATACGTGGATCCGGCGTGTAAATTGCACATATAATCGATGCATGCGATTCGCATGTATTAAAGAGAATTAAATAATTTTGTTTTATTACTCACGAGAACGCAAACAAACGATGTAAATTTAAAGAATAGCTAATCGTCGCTCGGATCGTTCGTGTCCAGTATAAATGTAGCGAAATTGCAGAAACAGCTTAAGCAGTAAATTTACTTTAGTTTATTGATAATTTCAGGAGCAGGCACACGATGCGAAGCAGCAAATTGCGACCAGTCCGGAGGACACCGAGGACATACCGGCTGGCCAACAGGGTCCTCAAGTTCCAAGGCGCAGAGGTGGCATTTCCGCGGAGCCGGTCTCCGAGGAGGATGCGACCAGTTACGTTAAAAAAGTTGTGCCTAAGGATTACAAAACGATGGCTGCACTGAGCAAGGCCATCGCTAAGAACGTCCTTTTCGCTCATCTGGACGAGAACGAGCGCTCCGACATATTCGACGCCATGTTTCCGGTCACCTTTCTACCTGGAGAAGCTATCATTCGTCAAGGTGTTTATCTTAAACGGTAGATCATTTCAGTCTTAAATCACGTTGACTGTCCGTGTCACGAATACGACCGTGGAACGTCGCGTGACAGTCAACGTGTTCATGTAAGCATATACATTTTAAACAATATTAACTTTTTTAGCGCATCGCGGCGGTACACTATGATCTACACTACGATCTCGTTCTATCATACTGCATAATGCGTTTGCAAATACAGAATAAGCGTGTTTGTTCGAATATTGATTCGAGAAAATAAATCTTATTCGATTAAAGAGATTGATTTGTTATCTAGACAATAACGTGTGCCAACTCTGGTTTAATCCATAGTCAGTAGATTGCGATACACATATGTGTACGTGTTCACATTGCACGCACGTATCGTGTAGGCAGAGTACACTTAATTACTTTATTGTTCGGTGTAAAGGTTAACTGGTTTCATGGTTGGTGATATTATCAAAGGGGTTATTTAAATGTTCTGTTTTTTTTTTATACATACATTACTCCTGTTAACAGTGTTTGCTGGAGGAAATGCAATTTAATTTCATGTTTCGAAAGGTGACGAGGGCGACAATTTTTACGTGATCGATCAAGGAGAAGTCGAGATATTCCTGAACGGCGAATTAGCCACGACGATCGGTGAGGGTGGAAGTTTTGGCGAGCTTGCGTTGATCTATGGTACACCGCGTGCAGCGACCGTTCGAGCGAAAACCGACGTGAAATTATGGGGTATCGACAGAGACTCTTACCGTAGAATCCTCATGGGCTCCACTATACGAAAACGAAAGATGTACGAGGAATTTCTCTCCAGAGTTTCAATTTTAGGTGGGTTCAATGACACGAGCCAAAATTGAACATTTATACATTTTCTAATTAATAGTATCTATAGAATAGAATGAAAAAACATTCGATTATTTCGGTTCTTACAACTAGATTTTTTATTCTACGTTTAGAATCTTTGGATAAGTGGGAACGGCTTACGGTAGCAGATGCTTTGGAACCAGTGGCGTTCGACGATGGCGAGACGATAGTCAGACAGGGTGAACCTGGCGAGGACTTTTATATAATTGTCGAGGGTACTGCTGTAGTTCTTCAACAACGTTCAGAAAACGAGGAACCAGCGGAAGTTGGCCGCTTAGGACCATCCGATTACTTTGGTAAATTTTTATTACTTTGCAGCTTACAAGGGGAGAACGCAAGACCGTCGGGTCCTTGGTAGCGAAGAAAATCTTCTCGTGCTTCCTTCCTCTTATACAACAGCTGATCACTACCGATTTATATCACATTTTGTTAATTACATCTATATCTATCGTTACTTGATTACAGGTGAAATTGCATTGCTCTTAGACAGGCCAAGAGCTGCGACCGTAGTGGCACGAGGTCCCTTAAAATGTGTAAAGCTCGATAGAGCAAGGTTTGAACGAGTTTTAGGCCCATGCGCGGATATCCTGAAACGTAACATCACCCAGTATAACAGTTTCGTGTCCCTCTCCGTATAAATTGCTGTTCAAACGACCGTTATCAGTCAGACACAATTTCTTTTTATGGAAATGCGTTTCCTTAAACTGTTGACATTTTTCATTTGAATAACATATAAGTAATTATTGTATTACGTCAGCAAAAAAATATGCGCGATAGAAGAATTCTACATATATGGCAATCGTGTCGCGTCGTGTTCCTTTTTCCAATATTTCAAATATCAATTTCTAATCGTTCTTACGCTAAACGGTATTTAAACTTTCTTGGATTATGTTTCGTTTGGAATTTAAATTAATTTTCAGCGCGACTGACGGCATACGTAACTTTGATTACACAAACATAGTAATTCAAAACGCCGCGATACAGAACTTTATTACGCACCTTGTAACTCTCAACGATCTTTTAATCTCTTTTACACGAACGTTTCTCGAGAGTGTTAATAAATATGCGAGAATAAAAAATAATCGATAGATGTATGTTTATCTCGCAACATTTGACGATCGAGATTGAATAAATGAAAAATTTTATTGTCTTATTAAATATTCAGAATTTTGAATCGCTATTCTTTTTCTTACTGCAGTATTTCGTTTTTATTATTTATTATATTAAATTTTATTATTGCGAATTTAATCGTTCTATATAAGAATGGGATAAATACTGTCGTGTGCATTTCATGATGTAGCAATTAATTTATATTCATATACGTGTATGATTTAGGAAAAGAATATAAAAAGAAAAGTATATTAAACTTGAATATTTATATAACATTGGATTTAAGTAAAAGCTCTAATGTAACGTCGCACAATTTGATCGAGAATCTGTGCACAAAGAATTAATAAAATAAACGAAAAAAGCCTCCTTCGAAGCTTGTATCAAGCAGTATTAAACATGATTATATTAATAAAAGAAAAGAAAATTAGCATTGTGTTGCTTGATACAATTTTGTGATTTTTATACTCGCAAGGTAACGAATATTGCAATTTTTAATCTAAACGTATCTACATTGCAAACCACGAACTGTGTACAACTATATTCTTTGTGTTTGTTAATTTTTAGTATCATTATACGAATCGGATATTATTCATTGTTTCCTTGTTGCTTTGTAAACATGCATCATTTAATTAGCAATTTTTTTTTTTATTTGAATATTTTCAATAAATTATAAAATTAGGTAACGAAGAACACTTTCTAACGAATGTAGGAATTATTCGGGTATTGCTTTGCCAAATATTCAGGTCACGATATTTAATAACAATATAACAAATACTATCGAGTTTTTTTATTTTAATTTTATAATCGAGGTTCCCTGTAAATTCGTTAGATTCCAGTAACGCATTAAAAATAATTAACATCGAAAAAATTAAATAATTTATTATGCACAACACCCATGTTCGAATGCGATCGTACAATGAAATGTCTTTTCTTCTTTCAAATATGATCTTTCGTACCCGTTGTTTCATGCGTAGAAATAAAATTCTCAATAATCGAGAATCGATAACATATACTACCGAGGAAGAAAAGCATCGTCCTGCGGGTAAACACTTAAAAAGATAAAAATAAATCACTCGTATCACACGCGAATGGCGTTTGGTAGCGCCGATGAATCTGTCCCGTTAAAAGTTCCAAATTGTCGATTCTTGAGCGCGTGTAACGTAACGTTGTCGAAATACTTTCTATATCGTTTTTACAATAGATTCACAAACTCGTTGGTCTCCATCGTTCATTTCTTCGTTTTCTGCTCTCTTGTCGCGTCAGGTTCCGTTCAAACTCACGATGTTCCATCGAGAAGTCGTTGAATATCCGTATCTAGCGCGATGATGTTCTCCGTGCGTGCCTGCTCGATCAAGTCCAAGTATTCTTCGCGTTTAAACGAGAGACAGAGACAATCACTGCTTTTTATTCGACGCGCGGCGATCACGTAGTGTAAATCCATGGCATGAGATTTTTCGAATTCTTCCTCGACGTAACGATTACGGATTCTCTTGTTGAGCGAAAGAATTGGCAATTGGTTAAAAGATTCGTTTCCATGTTGTGGACAATATTTAAAAAGATGTTTAGAATCATCAAACAAGGCGGTTAAAAATACATAACGACGATACACCAACGAAGAGGGGCCGGGGGGAGAGAGGGTAGGGGAGGGGCTGGGCTGGCTGGTACCGAAGAATTCGAAATTCGACCAAACGAGAATTTTCTGAAGATGACTTATCGGCTTCCTTATCTTTTTTTCTCTTTTTAAATTTCATTTCGACTCTCTACGAGCTTCGGTTTCATACCGAGTGTTATTGAGGTAGTGTTGCGGATCATCGGAACGATTATCCTATTTTTTTTTTTTTTTTTTTTCGTTTCTTTTCTTTTTCTTACTAGCCCGTAACAAATTCCTCGCTTGCGATTATGTATAAACAATGGGCTGAGATTATGACTTTATGTACAAATTAACGTAGGGAGAATTTTCATTTACAAATCTGTTGCTCGACAAATTCGTGTCGATCAACGAAGAACAATGATTGCAATTGGATAGCAAGAAGAATCATTGCGAGAGGGTAACGTGTATCATGATATATGCACATGTATATGCATATGTATGTATTAGTCACATACGCATATACTGGAAAAAACATATGCATATAGACACACGTACAAGGCTTGTGCCTAGAGTGTGCACGACAATGGCTTTTGTTATGCATCTTCGACGAAAAAGGAAGAGAGTCATGTTGCTTTACCAAGCACCTAGAGAACCACTGCTTGTCTTGCAGTCGATTAGATGTTGTTCGGGATCAGCATAAACCAATCCGAATTCACTGACAAATTCATAAAACTTGTCCAAAGATTCAAAGGCCAATTCTGCTACGACGAAATCAACCGCCAAATTTTGCCGGTAGCTAAACAGCAGAAGAAATGTACCATTAGACAGTTGTGCGTTAATTGCATGCGCATAAAAACAAAGTAATTTATAATATAGACAAATAATAACTAAATATAAAAATAGTCATTTTCAGCTACGATATCCTGTAACAGAAATCTATGTATGATTATAAATTGTTAAAAAAAATTATTTACAATCCTTCGCTTCCATTGCATAACGACGTAATACCTGTATAATAATTTTTTTAGGAAAACTGATCACTTCCCAATAACGAACAGTTACAACAAAAGTGGTTTTAAATATATTTTCGACGCGTACGTGAAAATATACTTAAAAATTAATTAAACCTAATGGTATTTGTTGCATCATCTAACACTAAATACTCTTAGCTTATTCTTGTCTATAACGTCTATGAAAAAGCAATATAATTTATAGACTCGAATAAAAATTTAACGCGTTTAGCAATGTTATAGAACCTAGCGAGAAAAAGTGCAAACAAAGTAAAACATTCATCGTTAAATACTAGCTATTCTATTATTTCGACGATGGAAAGTATATTAAAAAATTGTCATTACTGTTATCTAATCGTTATTTGAATGTTTACGATAGTAGAAAAATGGATTTATTGATGAATTTATGAAATATGATCTGTGAAAAATGCATAGTATATGTTTTTTCGCAGTAATGTTATTAACGTTTGTAAAATGGCGAGAAACATCGATTTGGAAACGTTCTAATGAATTGAATTAAATGGTGAGTAGCAAAGGATCTAGTACATACGACTTTATCATGCACTTCAATGCATTCTTGCGTTCCCTTGCAGCGAACCAATCCATCAGAAAAGCCGCCATTCTTGGTGCAGAAGTGTACAATTTGAAAAAAGCATGGAAATTACCCAGCCACCATGCGGAACGTACTTTCAATGCATGCTTTATGCATTCGTCGTTCTTGTCCTCTTTCGACAATGCAGCTAAAATAGTTGTTAAATCTGTAAAAAAAATATTAACAATTCCGTTTGGTAGTTTGTTCGTGCTCTAACGTTGAATCGTTTATTTTTCCTACCGAATAAAATATTTCTAGATTCGTTACCTTGAGTGTTTCTCGTGAAAATATAATACAATATTCGGTATGCGATAAATTCACACCGATTTTCTCCTCCAACATCTTGATACAACATCCTCAACTGTGTCTGACACTGATTGAACTCCTCGTGATCGCCTTTTTCTAGAGCTACGCGGGCGTGTGTTTCGTATACGTGGACTGTAAATGCATCTCTTATACCTTGTACGGTAAGGTCTTGACGAATAGATTTAAGTTGATCGCAAGCATATCTATAGTCTTGTTCAGCCACCCAGCGTTTCTTGACATGTGCCAAAGAATTTTGGAGTACACTTACCGGTCGTACAGCGGAGGGAGCTGGAGCCTGTAACAAACAAGTTGCAAGTATTATGTTGGAGAGTAAAATTTGATTAATCGGTTCGGTGAAAAACAGGCACATGCGACATATTTTGCTTTAGTTTTCCACTAAACTTCTCTATTTCGTATAAAGAAAGAAGCGAAATCTTACAGACGTTAGACGCAAATACGGTTTCTCTATATCCTTGCATATTCCAACAATGTGAAGTCCAGTAAAATCAAAGTCACCGGAAGGATCATCTTTCACACCGTTGCTGACCGTCCTAGAAATACTGTCATTAAATCTTGCGGCGCGTTGCTGCAATTTCTCCTTGGATCCTAGTTCCTCAGTGTTGCCTGTAGCTAAACCAAACTCTGAATAGAAATGTGATTTCATCTGTTTAGTCTTCTTTGCTTTCTTGCCGCTGTGATTTTGTTTGTTTTTAGTAGATTTTTTCGATTTTAACGACTTATAATCGTGTTCCCGATCGCTAACGTTGGACGATGACGACGTGCTACGTCTGTACTTTCGGGACGGTGGGCTACGTGTATTCGAACGCGACCTCGACTTGGATCTCGATCTCGATCTCGACCTCGACTTTGATCTTGATCTTGATCTAGTCCTCGACCTCGACCTCGACCGTTTGTGATTCACAGAGAGACGCGCGCCAAGCCGAGCCCCGAGAGAAGTAGAGAGACCTGGCTTGCGCAAGCCTCCCTGTGCATTCATTAGCGGATTCGCCAAATTGTTCAACTTTAACGTTGTTTTCTGTGGCTTTATCGTCATGGTCATACGTTCGCTGTGAATACTAGGCAAAGGTTCTTGGTCCCAGTCCTTGACCCAAAGCGAACCATCGTTCGCAGCGCGAGTTATTTTTCCTTTTAATATAATCTCAACTTGATCCTTGTCGACCGCTGTTTTGCATTTTTCGTAACATCTGTTTACATAGTTCTTCAAGCTGTCAGGCCAATCTCCGACTGGACTGGCAGTTGTCATGACAGAGGGAGTACCTACCGCTGGAGAACCAGCACTAGGAGTTGTATTAACGCTCGTAGTAACAGGTGTAGTAGGAGTGGGAGAGTCTTCGATCGGTGGAGGAGGAGCTGCTACTTCACGCTGTGCGGGAGGTAAGGGTGGTAGTTCGGTCTTCAAATTGGGACCCGGTACGAAGTTTGTCGTTGGATTGTTCGCCTGAAAGCTATTGTTGAATTGAGCTGCTAAGTTTTTGTTCCGCTTACGTTTTTTCTTTGCAGCTCCACTATTGCCAGACGGAGTAAACGCCAACCCCCCGTTTTTCTTGTTTTGTGCATTAAAACGAATCTGATTATTATATTCTGAAAACAAAGACACACATTATTCATTTTGTCATTTTTTTGCTCTGGCGTCTTTGCACGTATACGCATTTCTTGTTATTTAACTAGCTGTTATCGAATCGAAAAACATTTATTTCGAATTAGATCGCTCATCCGGTATACGTGCATGCTTTGGAGCAAAAGGGTTAAAGACTCGATAAATTTATGAAAATAGAACTTACGCGACATATCACCGTGCATTCCATTCCAGTTACCATACGGAAACGAGTTATACACGTATCCTTGATGGGACTGCATCAATGGTTGGATTTGACTGTTGTGTTGCTGCAACATCTGCACGGATGGTGGTGGTCCAGGTGGCAAAGGAGGAAGATCCGATTCGTCGTCTAAAGACATTGGTGTTCCAGGTACAGGTGGCTGTTGATGAAGCTGTTTCCCCTGAGTGTTGCCTTGCTGCTGCTGCTGCTGCTGCTGTTGCTGCTGCTGCTGCTGTTGTTGTTGCTGCTGCTGTTGTTGCTGCTGCTGCTGCTGTTGCTGCTGCTGCTGTTGCTGCTGCTGCTGCTGCTGCTGCTGTAGTATCTGCTGTGGAGTAAAATGTTGTCCATACCCTGGCATCATTGCATGATAATAATTAAATATTTGCCCTTGATGAGGTACACCTTGATACCCGGGTCCATATAATTGTCTGCAAACAAAAAGTAAAAACAATTATACATACGTATGACATGGTGTATCAAAACATAATTTTGTGCATTAATATTTCAGATATTTCATTTATTCCAGACGCATATCTATAATTATCCAATTATACTTGTATCGCATTTATTACTCCAAAATTAGGTCAACGGAAATATTTCTTTTTTGGATGCATCGATATATCTCTCTACTAGATTTCTTTAAAAAACTAATTTGATCGAATGAAATCGAAACGGGTCAAAAAATCGTAAAACGTTACGCCTATTTGCGCCATTTCCGATACGACTACTCCATAATTTTTCTGATCGAAGCGCTAGGTGACTCATTGTTTCAGTTATGCAATAAATTGGCGATACTCGATAGATATTCGAAATGTAAAATTACCCCGAATATGGAGGGAACATATTGTGAATACTATTTGGCGAAGGATATTGCCATGTCATGTTCGCCATCGAACCAATTCCAAGTTGTGGCTGTTGCTGAAATGGCTGCTGTTTCTTCTGCGACGCTGTAGCCTCGCCTTCTGACATACCGTGGAAAAAATCAGAAATACTTAAACTATTTTACACTTTATGTTTCACCGCCGTAAATGCGTTTTGCATTACCACGAATCTACTCCAAGCAAAAGGCTTTTATTAAAACATTTCACGAATAAAATTGCACTTTATCGAACCGTAACACGCGTCAGACGTAACGACCGAACAGGTTCGAGTTAAAATGAAGCCGATGCAATGCAACTCCTTGCTGTTAGACGGCAGTACCGTCGCGTAAATTGAAGCTAGAGATGCCAGAAAGGCACCGCAGGTGCTCTCTCACACTATGTCAGATCACGCGTAACGTGACCTCGTGGAGTTTCGGAAACCCGACAGAGGCAAAATGACGCATGCCCTCTTTCTCGATTCTCCGAAGTTGCCCGAAGTAATTTCGGACCGCCTCGTGAGAGTCGAGAGAGAAAGGCTCACACTTCCCTCCTCGCTCTTGAACAACTAATATCCGACCTCCCGTCAACAGGACTCCACTGGCCTCTGCTGACCCCCGCTTATATTTCTGACAACGTATAACGATTACTACTGACTTCTGCCTGCCTCCGCTGGACTCTGCTGACCGCTACTGACCACTCCTGATACTTCTGACAACGTATAACGATTACAACTTGCTACTGCTTGCCACTGCTAGCCTATGCTGACCACAGCTGACCACCCCTGATGCTTCCGACAACGTATAACGATTACTACTTGTTACTGCTTGCCCCTGCTGGACTCTACTTGTCTCTGTATGCCTCTGCTGACCGCTGCTGACCACTGCTGACCACCGCTTATATTTCTGGCAACGTACAACGCGATTACTACTGGCTACTGCCAGTCTCTGCTGACCTCTGCCAGCATCTCCCGACCTAAGATGGCCTCTGTCAACATCTCCCGACGTCAGCTGGCCATCGTTGACCACTGCTGACCGTTGCTGACAACTTGTGACATGATGTAATATAATATAATATGTTTATATCTATTAAAGTTTTGTATATTTTGTAAATTTATGACAATAAATGATATAATCTCAAAGAATTCTATGTATTCTCATCATTTTTTACCCCTCTTTCCCTCTCCAAATTCGCAGAAATTCCTAGAAATGACGTCATTTCTAAGAATTCCTGAAAATTCTCGGTTCCCTGAAACTTACCGGTGTCCCTGAAACTTCTCGGAATCCCTGAAATTTCCAAGAAATTTCAGGCGGCGGCAAAAATTCCGGCCTGAATTTTTCGACAAAAATTTTAAAAAGCCGTTACGTAATATTACGTAATATTACGTAACATTACGTAATAGCTCTTGAAAATTTCTCGCGGCCGGAATTTTTCGGCAAAAATTACGTAATATTACGTAACATTATGTAATATTACGTAACATTACGTAATATTACGTAATAGCTCTTGAAAATTTCTCGCGGCCGGAATTTTTCGGCAAAAATTATGTAATGTTACGTAATATTACGTAATATTACGTAATATTACGTAACGGCTTTTTAAAATTTTTGCCGAAAAATTCAGGCCGAAATTTTTGCCAC
This sequence comes from Colletes latitarsis, assembly GCF_051014445.1. Lineage (NCBI taxonomy): Eukaryota > Metazoa > Arthropoda > Insecta > Hymenoptera > Colletidae > Colletes > Colletes latitarsis. The sequence continues at coordinate 38,768,816 of NC_135138.1, forward strand.
TGCCTGAAACTTCTTGGAAATTTCAGGGATTCCGAGAAGTTTCAGGGACGCCGGTAAGTTTCAGGGGCTGAGAATTTTCAGGATTTCTTAGAAATGACGTCATTTCCAGGAATTCGCAAAAATTTCTGGCGGCACGAAATTTGAAATCTTTCCGGGGAACTTGGATAATTTTAGAAGATCCGGAGTGTCATAACTATGGGAATGATTTCGATAGGAAAAGAAGAGTAAAAATGATGAGAACACACAGAATACTTTGAAATTATATCATTTATTGCCATAGATTTACATTATACAACACTTTAATACATATAAACATATTATATTATATTACATCGTGTCACAATTTGTCAGCAACGGTCAGCAGTGGTCAGCGATGGTCAGCTGACGTCGGGAGATGTTGGCAGAGGTCAGCAGAGGGTGGCAGTAGCCAGTAGTAATCGTTGTACATTGCCAGAAATATAAACGGTGGTCAGCAGTGGTCAGCAGCGGTCAGCAGGGGCCAGCTTAGGCCAGGGGACGCTGGCAGAGGTTAACAGAGGAAGGCAGGAGTCGTAGTAATCGTTGTACGTTGCCAGAAATATAAGCGGTGGTCAGCAGAGGCCAGCAGTGGCAAGCAGAGATCACCAGGGGCGAATAGTAGCAAGTAGTAAGCGTTATATGTTGTCCGAAGCATCAGAGGTGGTCAGCAGCGGTCAGCAGAGACGTGCAGAGGCATGCAGTGGCAAGCAGAGATCAGCAGAGGCAAACAGTAGCATGTAGTAATTGTTATACGATGTCAGAAGCATCAGGGGTGGTCAGCAGTGTTCAGCAGAGGCCAGCACAGGCATGCACAGGCAAGCAGAAACCTGCAAAGGCAAGCAGAGACTTGTAGGGGCATGCAATAGTAAGTATTAATCGTTATACATTATCAGAAATACCTGCAGTGGTCAGTAGCGTTCGGCAGAGGGCAGGAAAGTTCAGCAGAGACAAGCACACGCTGACAGAGATCAGCAAAGACCAACAGAGGTTAGCAGAAGTCAGTAGTAATCGTTATAGGTTGTCAGAAATATAAGCGATGGTCAGCAGAGTCCAGCAGAGGCAAGCTGTAATCAGGAGCAGTCAGTAAGAGTCGCTGTATGATGTAAAAAGTTGTCAGGAGTTCTGTAGTTTTGTCAGCACTGGTCATCAGAGGTCATCAGAGGCAAATAGAAAGCAGGAGTAATTTGCAGAGTTCAGTAATGAACTCTAGGAAAGGCAAGTAAAAATACCTGGGCAGTCGAGATTCCGAATCGTATGCCGTTGACGTGAGGTCGGATTTCAGTTGTTCAAGAGCGAGAAGGCAAATGTGAGCCTGCCTCTCTTAACTCCCATGAGACGTGTCCACGGTGCACTCGGTGTTTCGTGTGGCATCTTTGGTTTGTACCAGAGATGACAGATCACGCGTATGTACGTGATCTTGTAGTGTTTCGGAAAGTCGACAAAGGTAAACTGACTGCTGTTCTTCAAGAGTATCAGACAGCAAACCGGTGTTCGGAGATAACTGCCCCTCCACTTGCGCGCGCTAATAACAATTTGTACGTGACTCTTAAGTTCGGACAGCTTCGGGAATTCGAAAAAGAAGGTGAATATGAGCCTTTAAACGTCCAAGTTTGTCGTGAAATAGTTCGTTATCTCCGACGCTAGATGGCGTTTATTTTTCTACCTCGAACCCTCTGGTGGAAAAACGTCCAAGTTTGTCGTGAAATAGTTCGTTATCTTCGACGCTAGATGGCGCCTATTTTTCTACCTCCAACCCTCTGGTGGGAAATCGTCCAAGTTTGTCGTGAAATAGTTCGTCTTCTTCGACAGTAGATGGCGCCTATTTCTCTATCTGGAGAAATAGTTGTGGTGCCATCTCGCGTTGGAGAAAACGTACTATTTCCCGACAAACTTGGACGTTTTCCCACCAGAGGGTTCGAGGTAGAAAAATGGGCGCCATCTAACGTCGAAGATAGCGAACTATTTCACGACAAACTTGGACGTTTTTCCACCAGGTTTTTTTACATCGTAGTTTTGGAAAAAGAATTTTTTTCTCGAAAATGCGTAGGATTTCAGGGTATGTTTATTCAGCAAAAATGATTGTAATCGATCCCCGCAACTAAAAATAATTTTTTCAGAATGATTTGAAATTTGTTAATTTCGTCGGTAAAGTCCACCGCAAGGTTGCGGGGATGGGGTCATCAGCCTGAGAAGGCTGAAGTAAGAAGGAGAAGTAATAATCGTTATACGTTGCCAGATATATCAGAAGTGGTCAGCAGTGGTCAACAGAGGCCTGTAGAAAAATTAAAAAGTACATGCTACCACAGACAAGATATACGAATAGACTTTATGGACTGAAAGTGGCCCAATCCTACTGCCATACCGACCTGAAAATTCAGGGGGGTGATTTTAGCGTCCTCTTCTCATGGATGGTGGTCAGTTGACAAACTGTTCACTGAATTAGTATTGATGGGCTGACAGCTGTAGTGTGTGCATGAATACATGTGAATTGACTAAGCAGGGATTGAAATTGATTTCTAAATCTGTAATGGGGTTCTAGAGCCCCAGAGAAACGGGCCGAAAAAATACATTAGGTGAAAGGTCTACTCGTATAGCTTGTCTGTGGTAATGTTTCGATATAACATTTTTATAGATTGTCGAAAGTATTTGTACATACATTGGTACATTGGTATTTTCTTTTATTCCGAATAATATTATTACGCTTAAGTCTTATTTCGTATTTAAATTTTATACGAGATTTGTTTACATAAGAAATTTAGAAGATTCTGTTATTTAAATTGATACCGTTCAAGAAGGTTGGTACCTATAGCCCTCTAGCAGCGAATTAAAGAAACATGGTCGCAGTCAACACAAGGTTCTGTACCGAACTTGAGTTTTGTTAGGTTACCGTTTCGATGCAGCGTGAGCAGAGGCGAGTAGAGTTTATTAAAAGTTAATTTATACCTTGATTTCAGAGTGAATTTAAATAAAATCGGTGAGTGTTCCTAGTGATAACATTGATAATTGTGTTCCTAGTGTTTCCGCGAATGGGATTGTAAAAGAATCGCAGGATAAAATAGTCAGGGAAACTGTATAGTACATAGTTATATTTTAGAAGAAGCACACTTAAGAATTTGCGACGCTTTGTATTTTCAAATGTTCATGTTATCATTTGCAATGGAGTAGACTTGTATGGCGTGCAATGTATCTATCACTCTCGTTGATCGTCGCAACGAATTTATAGGAAACAATTGTCGATGGGTGTTATTTAACGCTGGCGGGGTAACGTAACGTAACGTAACGAAACACCAAGGTAGTTTTGCAACGAAATGGTAGAAACGGAATATGGCCTAGCGCGAATGTAATACTATATCCAAAGGATATCGAATGAAGTTGTACGTAGTTGTACTGTTTTTTCATACCGGAACACTGCTAAAGATAGATTCGTAACATTTAAGCAGCGTTGTAAACTGCAATCTGTTATCTCTTGATCCACGATTAACGAGCTTTTTGCGATCGAATTTCATTGCGTCACATTGCGTGTACATCTTGTTGCAAAAATAAAATTATTCTGAAAAGTCTGTTCTTCGAACACCAACTAACTAATTCATTCTTTATATGTATTTCGAATAATCGTAAAACTCTTTAATTCGTTTTCCTAGCTATAATTTATGGTTTCTAGGATACAACGATCGTGTATAGGAATGTTTGTAGCATTAATTAATAACGATATAAAACAACTATGTTATAATGATTATGATGCAATAACGTTGATTCTTTCATCTTGTTTTCTAGATGAAATATCGGATAATAAATTGATAGATATACATAGACATGTGGTTTGCCTTGAACGACTTCTGGGCCTACTGTTCAAAAATATTGTTGGACAAAAATAGAATAAAAAGTAACGATGCATAAAATGTCGCCCAACAATCGTGTATAAAAGTGGATCTATTAAAAAAATAATTGCGCCAACTGTTTGGCCCTGAACAAATAAAGATGTACCGATTACCGCAGTCGTAAATTATCTTGCAATGTGTTAAAACGAACGTGTAGACGGTTTGTTGGTTCTAATAAACTGCAACTGGCAATCTATACGTTTCGTTGTTAACGAAAATGGAAAAACGAAGGGTAGGTATTAATTTTCGTTAGATTGTTTGGAAAGTTGATTTGGTTTGAAACGTGTCTGTATAGGGTCCGATTGGTACCAGAAAAATATTAACGACGAATCGACAATTGTTACGAAAATAAATGATAGAGTAAAACACGTGGTAACGTTCTTTATCCCCGTTGAAAAATTCATTCCGCACGCTAGAAATCAAACTCAACTATCGTGGCACGTTGCATCAGCATTTTCCACTTTCGTCTTTCGACAAAGTGCAATCGTGTGTAGTGTCCACCTCACGTAATCTTATCATAGTATAACAAACTGGTAAGTAATAGCATTAGAAAGTCTGCATAATTGATAGAAAAATATCTTCAAAATTACATAAACATTTTATAGGATATTCGATAGTACACAGATGTTATATATTACCGTTGCAAAGCCAGTATTATTCTTAATGTCCACTTTTGCCGCGGTTATGCCTCGGCAGGATCATACTTGCGCGTATAAATGATTCCGAAGCGTCAATTATTTGATAAAACATCGCGATCAAATGGATTCGGATGCATTAATTTCCGTAACGGATAGAAAGGCGAACTACTTATTCTCCCATATGGGCAATAATTATTGGAAATTCTTCCGCTGAAAAAAACAAACCTAATCTACTATTTTGCTTCGAATCTATTGCTAATTGCGAGTTAATTTTACTTCCGACTTGTTCGATACTTGGCGAATCTGATTAAAAGTAATTAGCGATAGCTTTTTATTTTCTTCTTCTTAAAGTTCTGCGCGATATAAATGTCGCATACAAACGGAGTAAAAGTTTTTAGAGTTGGGTGACAGTTGCAAAAAGGAAATAGCCAAGTTGAATGTTTAGTAAAGGTTATAAAATCTAGGTTGTATACCTAAATCTTAAATCGTCGTTGGAAAAATGCTGTATGTAGAATTTTTAAAAAGTTTTAAACCTTCTCGATCGAGTATGATTTATGGTACATTAGAAGGATTTAATTTAGTTTCGTCGCATTTATTATCCGTCTCTTGTTTCGTAGTTTCCCTTGCAGCTGTTATTTCCTCTTGTTTGTCTTTTTTCAAAGGCTTTTCTGCTTTCTGCTTCTTCTTCTTCTTCTTTGGCTCTCCAATTTTCTTCGGTTTACCGACAACGGACGTCGTCGGCGGTTTTCTTCGAATTATCTGTAATAAACAAAGATTTATTCAACAATAACGTATCTTTATAATAACCTCGTTCTTTTCGTACAGAGTGTCGTATTTCTCTTGGACTGTATTTTTCGAAACCGTATATTTTTTTATTAAAGGGTCAGACTTGCAATTAATAGATCGTTTGTTGTTTGCAAAGACACAATCTCTGAAAATTTATCGTAAATACTATAGATCCAGGGATGCGATGAGCAGTGAACGAATAATGGCCGGCAAATACGGAATAATGTACCGTGAAATTGTTGAAACGGTTGTCTGGTTTTTTGTTTCGTGCACTTGAGCGAAATTATGGTCACTCTCGTTAAGAAGACTCATAAAATGTATTTACTTGGCATTCGCGATGAGCACTGCTTATCATTAACGAGTTTAACTGATATCTAATAGAAGCATTTAATTTCATTTAAACGCAACTTTCCGTATATGATAAAGCCAATAAATGCTGGAGAAAGGTAAAATAAAAGGAAAGAAAAGTCATTACGATGTGAAAGGTTTATTATCTGTGAGAGTCTTTCTTACCATTCGTTGCAATAGCGTCTTGGTAGTTACTTTTCTACTGTGCCTTTTGTCCCATGATTCTTTTTCCTGCCACCAGATGCGCTGGTATTCGTTCGTCAGTAATTGTTCTATGCATGGACGTTTCTCTCTATATAAAACAATTTTTCTTATGCTTTATGTAATTGAATCGATTCTATTGAAAATCCAACTCGAAACGAAGGATAACGCACTTTTCGTAAGACGGGACAAACACCTTTTTTGTAGCAAACTGCGAGGAAATTATGTTATCTGGAATTTTGCAAGAAACCGTAGGCGTCCACGCCTTCACCTTGGTATCGGTTGTAGTCGCGTTCATACTTTTCAATTAAATAATTTTTCTAGCTTTTGGTTTCAAATCTTCCAAACTTCTCTTCTCTAAAGTTCCTATTAGGTTAACGGTAAAAATGCAATGCATCGGACCGTTGACAAAACTCAGCTGGACAAATGAACGCGAGGATCGTGCATCTTTCTGTAATCGTTGCATCGCAAAGGCATTGCATGTGCACTGTGCAATTAGAAAGTTCCAGGCTTCGATCGGAATAAAGAGACGTCGATAATTGGGAATATTGACAATTTGACACGAACGTTGACGCAAAGGGGTGATACGTGGCTAGAACAGGAACCGACACAAACTGATATTTACCCGATAATCAATCTGGAAAACGTTCTCGCATCGTGCTAATGGATTTAGCACTGACCACGTGCCTTGGACGAGGCAAATGTGGCCCACAAACCTTCCACATCGAAATTAACGGCTTTATAAAGTAGAGCGGTACGTATTTCGAACACCTGAATTTTTATTTTCTTTCTCGTTTATTTTCACGATACTTTCCATACAATGATTTACTAATTAAACGGCAATTTAAATACATCGCCGACGATCGAATTGTTAGTTGTACAGGAAGCGTTAACATTAGACCCCTTCGAAGTCTTCGTTTTAATAATAGAAATAGTTTTAGCTGCTTGCGTAGTAGCAATCGTAATCTAATAAAAAATGGGACGTGACAAAAAATTGTCTGGGACATCTTTATCCGAGATACATGGGACGCTAAAACTGTTTGGTGAAAAGTAGCTACGATTTTAAGGAAAAATAGCGTGCACGTAGTACCGTAAGGTTAGGATGAATTATCGTAAAAAACATAAAGAAAGATAGAAAAAGTTTTACGACCGTTACGAGTGGAAGAAATGTTAAGCGTTGAAATAACAACAGACCAGCGCCATTTCTTCCGATCATTGGTACAAAGTGTCCGCATGGTGATCGGTGAATCGTGTGCCACGATGGAAAACGTAACTACGAGGAGGGGAGTAGAGCACCGATATGGGAGGAGTTCCTTCGAGTTCTCTCTCCGTTGAGAGACTGCAAGGAGCAGAGGTGGTCTCTGCTCACCTGACGATTTCAGGTGGCAGTCGCCCTGCCGAGTTGTTCAACGACGGGTATCTCGTAAGCACACGGTCTTCGTTCTCGTTTCACTGCACACTCACGCACACGTAACCTTACGATGCCGGATTTTTACGGTCGCTTTAACACGAACAATATTCAGGCGGCTAAAGTACACGCGTTTTCACGGTTAGTTTATCCGTCATCGATGGTTCTTTTCTCTCTTTTTCCCTCTCTTTTTCCCTTTCGATGCAGTTTCCCTCTTACGAGCACTGTTTACATTATTTCTTTGGAAGTTTCTGAAGCAGACCCCCTCGTCAAGCGGCGAAATTATCGACGGATATCGTTAGATATTCTTTAATACCGACAGTTTCATCCTAACGTTTTGTTTGTCAGAATCGTAAAGAAACAACGAAAATGCGATCGACGAAAGGTGGCGGAAGTTTGACGAAAAGAGGTTATACGAAACATGAAATACGATGACGTTCGCATTCGGCGGATAGAAAGTGAACGTTACGAGGAAGAGTGATGATGCATCGAGCGATCAAGAATCGCGATAAACATTCGATGATCGTGGTGAACCTGTTGATACGTAACGTGATACGGTCACCTTGTTGACGTTGCACGTTAGTTTACCAACAAGGTAAATGTCGGAAGTGATGGGAAATCTCTGTTAAATTTTATTGTTAGTGTACGTCGTATATTGAATCGTTGGACAAAGTGGCTCGTAAAATCTACTATAAAATAGAGCATTAAGTGCCTCCTCTTAGAAATATGCTGAAGTGAAGTATAGCACCGATGATATTCAGTTGCCACGTAATGTTTTACAATTTTCTTTACAAGTTATGCAGAGTCAAAAATAGGAATTGTTTGCATCGAGAAGAGTTTCGGGGTGATACACAGTGCAAGAAATAGCGGGGAGGAAAAACACGAACCAAGTTCCATCCGAACGCAAGGATTATTTGATAAACGCATGGAAAAACGTTGAGGTATCGACTGATAATTCAATTCATATTCTTTTATTAAGAATCGGACGATGATAAATCGTGCACCTATCGTGCTCCTTCTTTGCGTAGATCGTAGATAGAATCGCTCGAGGGTTAAGATTTAATCGTGAGTATAGTATATTATTTTTCTATCGAAAATAATTTTAACGATTACCGACCTTCCGATTGAAAATCGTGACTCACAAAAGCATTCTGCCGTGTCTAACGGACGAATCACGTTCCGTTAGTCAAGCCATTAGTAATTATTTTTCTATCGTCGAATAACATTATATATCATGGGAGAGGATTAACATCAATGTATCTTTGATTTTTAAATCGACAGCGGGTATCGTTCGTTTAGCGTCGATAAAGATTCACGAATGAACAATTGGACGATTGCTCGTGACGACGGTGTCCGTTTAACCAACGGATTGTTTCCTACGAACGAGCAAGGTTTTTTAAAATAGTTACGCAAAGTTGAATTTATTCTTTTATTTTGTCTGATTAGCGAGAAGAACGCATCGGAACATTGTTTCAATTCCAACGATTAAACAAACGCAAATGAATTAGTTCCGCTTTCCAAAGGTACCGATGGAGGTCAACGCTGTTATCGTGATAATAATTAAACGGAACATCAAGACTACCGGAGTATTCGGAGCATTCGAACGTCAAGCAGACAAATGCTGGGACCTCGAATCGTTGGTAAATCTCGACGAAAGCTATTTCGATCTCGATTTCCAAGCAATTACGTGGCAGCTGCGAGCGACTGTATGAATAACGACACGTTTCGTAAAACATTGAATCTTTCTCGCGCCGTGAATCCATATAAATTCGAAACATTATGAAAGCATTCTGAAACTGCATACTAAAATTACTATTATACATATGTAGATGAAATTGTCAAGAAAGATTTGAGACAGGTTTGAGACGGTTATAGGGAAACGTTGGTTGGTTTATTTGTTTTTGTTTAAAACAGTTGTAGTAGAAAGCAACCGGCACGCACAACGATTCGAAAGATTTTCGGAAATGAAAAGAACAGCTCGAGGGTGTTCGGAGGCTATTAGAATCGCAACCGAATAACTTTGTTCAACGATGCGTATGACAGCACGATCTACGCTCGTTTCGATCGTTGTGTTATCTTGTAAAGTATCAATTACTAGTTGGCCACAAAGTGATTTCACAGTACAGCGGCATCAGACAGGGGGGCATGCTCGATTCGAGAAAACCACCGGTCCGGTAAACCGTAATAAAACCTCTTGGTTCTTTTTAATATTATTAATATAGATCGGTATATCTACGCATCAGGGGGTTGCAATTTGTTCGTCTCTCGTTTAACGATGAGCCATAAAATAATAACGAATCATTTCCTAGTCGTAACAGAGAGACTGTTTTTACGTAGACGGTATGTAATTTTAAATCGATCGAGAGAATAGAGTTGCCTTGACGTGTTAGGGGTCGCTTCCGATGGGGTCTCCCAGAAAATGTTTCAATTCCTATCTGTTTGTTTCTCTTGTAGCGGTGGCTTATGTCGGGCATCGATAATGGAATTGTTCCTCGGATAATCAACTCCTATTTATAAGAACGCACGGAGAGACTTTGATAAACTGTCGTGGATCGTTTCGTCACGTGGACACGTAATGGAAATCAGTATGCTCGAGTGCAACGCGAGGGAAAGAGTAACAGAGCGAAGCGTAACTTAGTTCTGTTAACGGATTATCATGCTTGATCCCTCGATTTCTTGATGACCGCGGACCATTGCGAATACAGTGTGTTATCGTACACGAGCTGGAGCATGATGGGAGAAGTGATCCGCGTTTCTGGGAGAGCACCGGATGTCGGGGAGTTCCTTAAGGAGGCGATGCTATCCCAAAGATTCGCCGACGTTGCTCTCTGCTGTCCTGGCGGCCAGAAATTCTTGGCGCATCGTTTGGTCCTATCAGCCGCTAGTCCTTACTTGCAGGTCGGTACTCTTTTTACTAATTAACTTGATCGTACCATACATTCTATACGCTAACAAAGGTTATACATTGTAGAATCACGTACACGCGACACCGGCCGTAAAAGTCTCGATATCCGGTTCCTATTTCTTCTTATACGTAGAATGTCCAAGCACAGGAATCTAGGTTTCGAAAGTCTCGATAATTTAACGCGAGCATTTATCATCGGAAGAACAAATCAATTTAGCAGGAACGAAGGTGCAGTAGGATTTTTACCGCACAGTGTAACATTATCCGTGTGGTTTTTAGCGAAGCGAATTGATTACAAACTCGGCTAAGAGCTTAATAACCATAAACGTCAGCCTATAGAGTATACATATAGGCAGCCGGCCGGTGGTGTAGTATTTCGAAAATAATTTACCAGTTATTGGTTTATTATTATCGAGGAGCAAGTCGAAATATCATCGAAAGATCGTAAACATTTTAATTAAATCTAACCCAGACCAACCATTAGACGGTAAAAACGTGATTGTTTAGTAACTGTCTTTTTAAATAACGACCGACCGTATACATCTAATGCTGAGTCACGTGTGTCAGAAATCAGGAAACGAATGTTCATCTCGTAACAAGGATCGTTAACCATATACGCGTGTGTAACTCATCTTGGAGGAGAAGGAGAGATAGAAAACACATACGCATACGTATAATATCAACGTTAATACTGCCCGAGAACACGTAGCTTCCGGTTGTCTGCCGTGTGTAGAAGGGACAAAAAGCTGGATTCCAAATACGTACGTTCGTCAGCTTACGCTCAAGTATTTACAATGTACAATACTTAATGGAGTAAGCCGGCCATAAAGTGAGCTAACTTCTGTTCAAAGATAGTCAACGAGTTGCGCCGGTCATTAATCACCGAGCTTATTGATCCACTGGTAACATACGACTCTCCAAGTAGATGTAAATAGCGAAAGCAGCGAATTCGGTTAGTCGTTTTTAGTTATACGCTTTTCTCGTCCGATAGGCCAGCTCGCTAATTCTTTTCCATCAAGTTGTCACTCTGGTCTCTAAATTCACGGTACAATCGTAGCAGTAAGGTTTAAATTGTAAAAATTACGAGTAGGACCCTCAGCAGCGGTAGAAGAGTAGCAGTCGGAAAATTGTCATGTTTCATTGTTCTAAAAGTTACATTACAGTAGCATGTGCTGATTTGTATTAATTTCTGCGGGATTCTTTGGAATAGAAGGCGCTTGGGCAAAGTCCTGTTCGGTATTCAGCGCGCCAATATCGATACTCGGTACACATTTTTAGTTGGTGAAAAATTGTTTCCGGAAATTCAGGGAAACCGAATAATCAATATACATACATACGTAATGCAGATAAGGGGAACTGCATTCTGCGATTGGTATGTCTCTAATTCCTTACTACATACATACATACATACGTTGCTATGTACGCACGCTGTACGATGCATTTAATTCTATTCATTCTTAATAACGATTTAAACAACATTCATCTTTATCGTTTCTTTCAAATAACACAAGATCGAAGTAAATCCTTCTATTTAGCGCGTATGAAACGATGATTTTAAGAATGCAATTTAAGCGTTAGAAAAGTGTCATTTTTTAGTTAGTTTTTGTAAATTAGAGATTCCTTGAAATTTCGTCCACTGTGTAGTCGGCGTTCGGGATGGTTCGTAATAGGAAAATGTAGGAGTAGAGTGTGTTATCGAGAAGGAACGCGTTAATTGCATACGTGCCGCGACTCGTTCGATCGCAACTCACGCTTCTGTGCGTACAGTTGAAAACTAATTAATAAACCGAGCCTCGTATGTTATTAGTAATACCGGTGAATCGTGTCGTTCATTAATCAAATATTAAGCGGTAATGATCAGCTTAAAGTCGACGTAAGAAATTCGATTTGAACAATCAAATGGGAGATAGTTTGAGAATCCAGTCTTAAATTTTATTTATACATACATGTGTATGCGCGAATAAATCAAGACTTTTACACGATTGTCGCGCGATGCTAACGACGGTCACCAATGGTCGAACATTAAATTTAATTGCCACGATACATAGTGATAAAAATTCCAGTTTCCAAAGGAAACGTCCATTTATTCGCAATCTCGCGTGTCGTGAATTTCTAATAAAATTAAGAAGGGAATTAGAGAATACTAGCGTATCGTTAAGCGGCGATAAACATTTCACGAATCAGAAATCGATAATTTAAGAGTGCTAAAAATCGGTAGCTCTTTTCAGTTTCTTTCTTCTGACTAAACAGAAGAGGGTAAAATAGGCTTTTTCCAAAAGACATGCACACACGCACGCACAGAGAGAGTTTACACCCGGAAGTTTGTAAGCAACCGACAAGAAACCCAAGATAGTTCGGTGTTATATTTCACAATGGTATTTGCAAACCTCGAGAACGCTTTTCGTTTTATTCGAGCCAACTTTAATTCCTTCATCCAACTCTCCGTCTCTGTACGTTCGTTGCACAAGTCAGCGAATCCACGTAATTGTGACATTTTATCTGGTTAATTTTTTAGCCTGGTGTAATTTTCCGACGATCGATTTCAATTTGATTGCTCTTCTTATTTCCTTCTTGATTGCTCTCTTATTCTTGACGGCTGGTAAACGCGCTTTAAAAATTACACGGTGCAAATCTCTCTGCGAAAGGTTCCGCGCGCGCATGCACCACTTTTTTTCGTCCCGTTTTTTCTCCGAACCGCGAGCATTCTGAAACAAATGTCGCTGCCGGGATCCTGAATTCGGAATTCACGTTTAACCAGTCGATAATGAGAACTACTTACGGCCCGTTTCCCCGTTACCATCTTTGTCGTCGAGCCGATTGCCATATTCCATGCCCTGTTACGCTCTCTGTTACGTCGTCGACAATTCTTCTTAGATAATTGAACGCTTCTTTTTCTACGGTCCAGACTCTCCGTACGCTTCAATGTCACGTTTCCTGATTCCGCATATTATTCAACACTGCAAATAGATATAGCCCGTGAAATAGTTACGCTCTCGCCAGAAAGTTCCATGCTTAAAGCTACAGAATGCAGCCAGCTAATCTGTCGAACGCTCGATAGATGGAAAATTATCTTGTTACCTGTTAGAAATTTAGCAGGTTCGGCAAGCGTGTCTCAACTTTCCCACAATTTACTTGCCTAAACATATTAATTTTATAGAAATTTGTTCCAACGACCGATCTCGTTGATCACAATGCGTACAAGATGTTTGATCGCAGAAGAGCATGCCAATGATCATGGGACGTGTACGCATCTCTTTGATAATAAAGTTCGATACGCGGGTCAGCGCACCCTAATGATTTCATTTACCGTTTCGGTGTCTCGTAAAAAGTAAGAGCTTCTAGCACGTAGGACGCGCTATATGCGGTATACAAGTTGATGCATGCTAAACGCCGCGTTTGATCTCCAGAGATACCAGCTCGCGGGCCATTAAAATTCTTGCACGCAGCTATTTTATGGCAGTTGATTCACTATATTCCCAAGATAGCGCACACTCTCCCCGCTCGCGAACGTTCTTCGTACGCATTGTCATAAACTTCCACGTAGACCAGCGTGCATTTTCTGCTGGGAAATCATCTCGCGCTTTGCCTCGTGCAACACACTCTCTTACCTTTTTCCACCGTAAAAAAAAAGAAAAAAAAGAAAAAAAAGAACGCTCTATTATGAGTTTCGAAGTTGTTCCAAGTCGCGCGCAACAACTACGATTATACATATGTATGTAGGTATGTACACTATGATCGTTCCTTATGCGCGCGTTCAAGTCACCGTTTAACTTGACGCTTCAAGCCGCGCCATTCTGCTCTTCGTCGCCGATGTTTATTCTTACATCGTCGAATAATTACCATTATTAGTTTTTCGATTTTTCTTAACACAGTATGTACATAGTCGGTGCAGCGTCTAAATTATGAAATTAATTTTTAAACAGCACAGATTGTTAATCTTGGTTACCTTGGTTACCTAAAGTCACGTAATTAAACTTGAATTTAAATCGCAATATATCAACGACAACGGTGTTGAGCTTGATAATATATTAAAATGAAATTCTCTACTTTTTAGTCAACTGCTATTTCTGTTAATGTACAAACGATAGCCGCACTGCTGACCGTTGTTCGCGCACAGCTACGATAATTTATCACCTATCGCCAGTGGCGAATCTACGCTTATCGAGATTCGAAGCTAATTAATTTAACTCTTTACTTTTTTTCAAATCTCTATCCTCGATGAATTTTTATTCAAATAAAATTAGATTAGTAATAATTTGTGCGGCTACTCGTTTGCATATTCCCCCGAGGGCAGAGTATGGCTCTTACTGAATATCACTGGTGCATAAAATCGATGAAAGTCTCCGTCGATGGATGGGACGTCCGGTATCGAAGCCGCGACCTTACGGAACAGATTTCATCCGCGTTTATTGTTAGTGTTACACGCGAACCCCAAGATTTATTCTCATTTGCCGAGCAACTTATCGCGTTTGCCACCAGCCTCGTTCCTCAGTCTGCTTCTGTTCTCCGCACTATGTATTCCCCCGGCTGATTTACACGCAGACCTATCGGATCGCTAATCGGGTACAATGATTAATAAGAATACTCGATGGATTTACGCGGTCGTTGTAGACGTATCGTTTACGCGCGACACTGTTCCACTTGCACACCCGACCGTAGCACGTCGATGATCATTATTATTAAGCATTTCTACACATTTTGACTAACTGAAAAAACTATATTTCTTCGCAGATAATATGTTACAAACCCGTTTCGTTTCTCGTTATATTGTACATTAAATTAATTTGTTTCCGCGTGTCCGCGCGCGTCGCGGCTGGTTTTCTAGTTTAATTGGACCTACTGAATCCCGCACTACAAGCAAGCGTTATCGTCGACCTATCTAGATAGCAACAATGTTTCAGTTGCAATTTACCGAATTGGTCTGCTGAAGAACGCGTAAAATTCTACACTCAACGTCCAAGTCTTCTTCGATAATTGTCTAATGATACGGGAGAAATATCTAATTGGTTCATCGTTTCTTCCAAGCTTGATTATCGTGTAACCGCGATGGAGAAAATTCTACCAACAGTTTTCATCGCAGTCAGCATTGATTTCTTAGTATTCTTTAGCAAACTATTCCCTCTAGGATTTCTTGCAAGCAAGCATCTTCTCTGCAAGATTTAACTGATATTTAAGAACGTTGCGTAGCAGGGGACCTCTGGACCAAACTACCCCATTTCGGAGCAGATAATATTATTGTTGGGAACGTTAGAAACGTGTCTCTGGATTGCTGGCATTCTTCAAGTCCCGGTTCTAAAAAGCAATTTAGTAGAAGCTGTCCTCTCGCCTCTTCCAGAGGAAACGTTGGCTCTTGAACGTGTAAACGAACGCGTATTGTTCGCATCCACGGTACAGTTAGATTACCTTAGGCATACGTCGAGTAAAATTAATCTGTTTGGAGATAACGGACGTTTGTTCCAATTCCTTCCTCGATTTTATACGGTTTTAAACTAATAAGCGACAGGTATAGGTGTTAATGGCACCGCAAGGTCAACTTAATAACCTTTAAATGACTTGGCTCCTTATAGAGACGAATTTAACGACTCGTCTCGTCACTGACTTGACAGTCGAAAGTTTTAACGTGACCATCGTCAACATCGATATACTTTCTACATCATTTCGGTATACGTACACACGCAATGCTGGCTGATAAATCGTCAGGTACTCCTGATGTTTTCGAAACTAGCTGTTACCATAAATGGTAAAAAATGTAACGCTTCGTTTAAGGAAATGAAATTGATCGTTCATCTGAAAAGACTCTTCCCCACGGGATCGAACACTTTTCTCGTAAACGGTTTGTCCGTTTCTTTAACTTTGCTAGAATTGCCCAGACTTTTGTAAGAATCGATGCTTTATATGTATGTATACATAGATCGACGCGTGGTCAAGTCTCCTACATACAAGTAAAATTACACGGAACAACTTTCTTTAGAAAGGTCTCCATTTGTCAACAATCTACGCGAACAATCTGTAGACAAATACTCTTTGCACCTATTAACATTGTACAAAGTTAATTATGCCCAATGAGAGACATCCAATGAGAAACGTAATTCTGTTTGACGTCGAATTAGAAAAAGTTACTTTCACAGAATTTTAGCCGAGAACACGCGGAATCCTTTTTCGGATATTTCTATAAGGAAATATCCGAATAATAGGAACCCGGAAACATGGATTTCATATTTCATTCATCTTCCTGATCTAATAATAATAGTTTAGATATCCCGTATGGTTAAACCACCAAATTTTCTATTTATGGTAAACCTTCTACCGAATGATGTCCTGCGATTAGCATAACATCGAATATAGGCTTGATTTTCTAATAGAACTTGTATTACGTATTCACGGCAGGTTTTACAATTTCTACCGTTACTCGCAAAACTCGAAGAATCTTTACACGATCCCCGGTAATTGTAGAACACGTTAGTGCCTATCTGACGCAATAACTTAATTTCCATTTGAAATTCAAAATACACGGGAAGGTATGCATTCTTTCGTATCATCGTTTCGATGACATCATCTATCGACGGTATGGTGCGATCGTCGAAAAATCCATTAAATACTAATTCTCTGGCCATATAACGCTTAATTTGCCACTAAAGACGATTAACATATATAAACATTTTCCTAATACGACTGTTATTCCATATTTATCTAACGATTCTACGAGCATTTTATTGTAATTGGCAACATTTCGAATACCCACATACCTCAATGAAACAATCCATAAATCTGTTCCTCTTTTACGATCAAATCAGCAACACGAGTCTAATTTACACCTTATTTGTATTGAAAAATTCTTTTTTCTTCGAAAAATTTAGGCACAATTACAATAATTTTTTCTGAATAGATCTACCCCCGAAATCGTACCCATTTTCTAGAAAAAAAGTCAGTACGGGCGGAACTTTAAACGTTAATAACTTTTTAACGAAATCTCCATCCACAAATTAGTATTCTTGATTTTCGTCTTATTGTGGCCTCCAGAATCTCCCATTAAAATTTTTCCCACGGTTGGCCGAACACCCTGTACGTTTTTTCTCACTTTATGGGATTAAGGAACAACGTTCCTTACGTTATTACGCGTTGTTTACATTTTGAAACATTAAAACATTATATATTCGTTGCTCGTCGAGTGAAATTTTAACCGCCTTCTTGTATTATTTGCTCTCGTTGTAGGGGGAGAAGATAGAGAAAAAGTGCATGGTTTATTGATATTCGCAAGAAGGATAGATTATTTTTCCAATGACCAGATACAGTACTTGTCCTTTGATCGTTTATGCTCGGCATGCCGGTGGATGGTGGGGCTATGAATAATACGTAGTGGAAAAAGGTCTGCAGGGAACCGTAATGAGCGTCATCACTTATCTCGTATGGCAGTTTGCGGTTATACCTTGACAGAAAATTAGTACAATAATTACGTACTTCCTGCTGGTACGTGTAATGTTAGCCGTTGATACGGAGTAATTTGTCTTGTAGACGTATATTGACAAGGAGAATAGACGCTAAACATCTTGAAATATCTACAGTTTTTTATTTTTGTTCCCTGAGTTTCGAGCGTTCGACAATATTAATTATTCGATCTACCATAGACGACATATTTACATTCTAATCGGCTGAATTATTCAAATCGATCGAAGATTAACGGTTCAGTTCTGAAACGATTGCGAAAATACCTATTGGAATCCTTCGTTAAGCGTTATTGTCAGAGGTTGTTGGCAATGTACATATGTATATGTATACATCCGAGTTTATTTATTAACTCTTGTATTAGTTCTATTTAAACAAGTTGTAGCAACTGTAGAATTATGTGCTGGTAAGCCGTCCTCCTGTTCAAACTACATATTTTAATCCTTGCCGTGCAGATAACGGAATGTCTAGATCGTGTAACAGAATCGGAAGGTCGAATTTTAAAGAGGCGCGATACTTGGGTCCGGTCCGAGGTTCCGTTAAAACGTGAAAGAACCAATTCGGATGTTAGTTTAGAAAGGAATGTGAAAACAAGTGACAGTGCATTATAGTTTGGGAGGCCCTGCCTTTGAGAAATGACGTTCGATTAACACGGCTGAATGTAGATATGTATGTATTTCTAATTCGCAGGTAATGTTATCACGGAAGGCGAACCGTTAGTCTTGACTACCTTGAACGTTTCCTTGATCGTTTACGCTTTGTCATTAAGAGTTATTAACACGTATCTAAGATTCACGGTTATTCGCACCTGATCTCCTCGCGAGGAGCGTGATACGCGTTCCGTTTACTCGGAACGTCTTTGCGTCGTCGTTCTCCTCTGGCAATTCGGAATGTACGAGTGCAGATAATGTCTACGTAGCTGCGTGTTTCGCGTTGCATGCACAAGTCGCCGGGATTGTAATCCCGGTGTGCGTACCATTTCCAAACGAATCCACGAATGTCAGTTTTCGTGCGATCGAGTCATGAAAGTAACGTTAACTGTTATCCTTGGATGGTCGCGTGATGTATAGCCGCGCAATTAGTCGGCGTGGATGAAACCGTTAGAGAAGATCGATGAAACGTTATCGCAAAATTGTAGGAAAACGAGTGGATACTGTACGACTTGCCGATGTATGTCGAGGGCGAGGATGTTGCGTTTGCATCTGGTCGGACGACAGACAGCCAACGGAGATTAGAAATGACGCGCGCTGCTCGAGGTTAAAAAGTCGGCCGGTGCATTCGCGGATTCTAGTGGCCCGTAAATACATATACTATCGTGGAATAATCGCGGGCTCGGGTTTTCTGGTTTCAGGAAGTGTTGCTGGCGCATAGCAAAACCTCTGGGCATTGCGAGCCAATCACGGTGATCCTCGCCGAGGTGGAGGCACCGGAACTCGCAGCGATCCTTGGTTTCGTGTACACGGGTACCGCGACGGTGCCCCGTCCGCGTCTGAACGCTTTTCTGCGCGCTGCGGAGGCCCTGCACATCAGACTGCCGCCAGTCCCGGTCGTGATGACCTGCGCGCAGCCGCACTGCAAGCACGAGGACATCAAAGACGTGAAGATCAACCCAAAGTATTTGCGGTGCGAGCAGTATCCGTGCTGCGACGCTTGGTACCGGCCAACCGGGGCTAATCAAGACGATGGAGGTCCAGCGAGCAAGGAGGAACCCTCCTATCCGGCGATCGAGTCCTTGGTAGCCGCGAGAGAAATCGGACCGCTTCCTGAATCGATGAACTTTGCCGGACCGAGATACGGCCCGGGCAGATATTGCTCTACAACCTGGCCCGTTCCCGCTTTCGTAAATGCCAGCCAGGAAAAGACCGTTCGAGGCTTAGATCGGACGTTGGATAACGAGAGGACGAATCAGACGGACGTCAGGAGGTATCGTCCTTCAGGAGGTATGGCGCCGAGCGACAGCAACGCGGAACGTCCGCCGATCAAGGCCCAGCAGGAATTCTGTTTCACGAGGTGTCCTTACAACGTCCACGGGGACCTGGACCCTCTCGAGCTGAGGATCGGAAACGATGAAACCTGCACGAGGCTCAACGGCGACGACGAGACCGTTCGCGAGGACAGAGGACATCGGTTCACTGTGATTCGTTCGGGGATTGGCTCCTGTCAGAGCGGCGGAACGGTATCGTCGGGTCGCGCGAGGTCGTTGGATAAATCAGATTACGGCGAGGATTTAACTTGCGGGGAAAGTTGCTACGGCTGGAAAACACCGAAGAGGCACGTGGCCAATCGCGTGATAGCCTCGCCGTGGAGACAAACCGTCAGGCCTTATCACTTGCCCAAGCTGCAACCGATCGTCCTTCAGCCCCACGCGGATCACGTCGTAAGTCCTTATCGATCGTTTCTTCCTTATCGATCCTCGACGCTTTTCGAATATTTCTTTGAGCAGAAAAAATTTACTCGATATAAATCGGACAGGTATTCGCGAAATATCTGTTTCAAGGCGTTCGTTCGGTATATTATTTATCGTACGAACTAGTCGATCCTCAATATCCGATTGCACAGGGTCCGGGTGCATCCAGAAAAATAAGATCCAACTCGTAATACCGCACTGCAACGGCCGCGGTACGCATTTGCATATCTCTGGAATAAATCTAGGCCGTGCAATTGTCGATCGAAACATCGCTCGGATCATGTTCGAGTTTTGACACAATAAAAGAAGACGACGTTTAACAAGTTGCACTTGCCATGCTTACGAGCCACCTTTACCAGCGATGGTGAAAACTTTCAAAAATTCACATTGACATTGTTGCGAAACAAGCTTTCCTCGATTATTTTCCTCGAAACGAAACATCGAGAGGAACAGGTTACAGTCGATGAAATTAATACGATTACTGCTTTCGAAGATGGACGCTTCAAGAATCAGGATATGTATTATTTCCTTTCTTCCAACGCAACTCTTGTTGCTACAATCGAACGTAACGCGACTCTGTATGTTGCAAAGTGCAAGCTGCACGAACTAGGATCATAATATTTGCGCATGCTCGTCGTTTTTCCCCCGTTGGAAGAAGATCGAAGGCATATTTACCCGAGGCATTTCCTTTCACCGCTTTCATGAAAATTGGAGCACCGCCGTAGATCGTACAAGATAGAGATGTAACATTTATTTTTAAAGGGAGTTCGATTAGGGACGCGTGATTCACCGATCGATCAACTTGTCGTAATCCAACCAATTTTTTGTCTCGTCAGGCAAGGATGAATTTGTCCGAGCGGATTTGTCAGCTAGATACAATTACCGATTCCTGTTCCATGGCTTCGTATTGTTACGTCACACGTTGCATGCATGAATCTCGTCGGATCGGATTACTAATCCGACCAGTAGCAAACGGTATCCTTTCATACAGAAAGTGACTTGTTTGCTGTGGCTGTTGATCGCAGAGGGGAGACTGCACGAATCATCCTTTGAGTCTCGTTACCATATGGAACGCGCATCAGAGATGCTTCTTCTCTTTATACCGCTTGGTATTATATACTAAAAATATTATTACGCGCGCGCACACTTCTCGACGAATGTCTCATTTCCTTTGATAGATCTCAAAGTTCGGCTCTAAGGGAGAAATTAAACGAATCCGACCCCGATACGCTACGTAGGGTTCTTCCATTTATTTGTCAGACGCCTGGACGATGGCTGCTTAGTAGCATGAGATTAACGTATTTTCATTACGTTTCCGGCAGCAAGGCCCGTCAATTATTTATGAGATGCGTCGTTTTACGGTTAATTAAACGAAAACATCACCGTAGGTGCTCCGAATGTGAAACTCGTTTAATTGCTTTTTCTATTTCTTATTATTTCTGCGATACGGAGTTTAGTCGCCAGGATGCCGCATGTTCTTCGAGTATAAAATTTGTTATTAGGACGATAATGAGGTCTCAGCAGTTGTTCCGTGATATTGGTCATTGGTTAGAAACTAAGAAACCAACGTTCCGCGCTGCCTCTAATTCCGACTCTTTCTCTTTCTCTTGCTCACGTTTGATCATCTTTCGAACAAGCACGGGTCGTTGCATAACGTTTACCCGTCTCCTAGTGCGCGAGATCGTCCTCGTTTCTGGTATACATACATGCATATCGAAAATTTATGCGTCTTCCGTGGTGTACAGTCAGCCGGAATAAAAAATGGAAAATTAACTCTTATCTAGGTAGGTCCTCTTGATGTTCAATTTTAAACTCCGTACTACAGTTATCACGAGCACGGTGTTGTGTGCGTGTGTGTTGCAAGCATAACATACGACACAAAAAGATAAAGATTCTCTTTACGACTGCTTTCGCGAAACATTGACGATCGAACTGGTTAGGCTTCTGATACAATTACCATTGTTATTCGTGCGGGTAAAAAAGTTCTGAGCCGCTCTCGGATCAATTGAAAAGGATAGTGTTTCGGTTGTTTATCTCGATAGGAACATCCCGATCATCGTTAGATCGTTCGTCTGTAAATTCCCAACGCTGCTCCGTTATCGGCGGCGAGCCATCGATACGAGCCAAAGAGCACAGCGCACGCCACTTATCTATAAAATATAGGCGATCTCTTGTTGTTTCTTAAGGAAACAAGAACAACATCGGAAGAAGCCAGGCGAGCCAGGGCCCGCTTATTCTTCATCGACCTTTCACCACAAATGAAAGCACGCTGAACAACCGATTGCGTCCGTACACGGCAGCCGTTCATTTTGCTTTCTTCCGTAAAATATGCAAGGAGAATCAGTGCTGGCCCCGACATGCGGTTTTGCAAGCTCACTTACCAGGCTGCAATAATTCGATGGTGCCAGGTGATAAAGGACTTGTACGACCAGCTGCTCGGTCTTTCGGTTAGCCAATGTCATTCTGATTAATGAAACTATCAGTTACATGGCGGTCCTTTCGTCTTTACGTTCTTCTTTCTTTCTTCCTTACCTTTCTTTATGTAATCTTTTTTCTTTTTTTTTTCCTTCTCTGTCTACGTTTTTTGTTCGTTCGAGGTGCTAGCAGCGTACGAGGTGCTACCAGCTGGCGCACGCCAGCTGCGAATCTCGGCTTTACCTTGCGATTACACGCAATCTGGAAAGGAGGAACGTTTTCTCTTTCGACACGTGCACTGATATGCTCCAGATTTTTTCAGATTGCTTTACGACCTTGCGCAACGCGGCGGCCCGTGTGTTTCTCACGTCGGGGCCTTCCCCTTTTTTTTACGATACCGTTGTTCGTTACTTTGACTGTGGCACACACCTGTTCCATCCGATACGAAACTGTCGCTTCGAAGAAATCGTAAGTGTGGGTACACCCGATGATCGATCCAACCAACAATTTTCCAATTAGGTGGTAAACTGTTAGGTTGGTGCGTTCAATTGTCCGGGTCTATAACGTCCACTTTAGAATCCGGATTTCGTTTGTCGATGAAATGTTTAGAAAAGCCCGAGTCGCTGTACGTGCCAGATCCTAGTTGCAGAAAGCAACGAAGCCACTAGTTTAGTGATCTCCTTATCGCGCGATTCCGGTTGCTTCTCTATAATTTGCGGCAATGCTACAAAGAAAGACAGTAGATTCTTTATGTATCCGCAATTTATTCATTTTACAAACGATTGGAAATATTACCGGTTCGGCCATAGATTATCGAACAGTATACGTATATGTATGTACATCCTTATTGCAACAGACTTTGCTTATCGCGTTTCATTACGCTCGCGGAAATATTAACGACACGAACACGCTCGTGAAATCTACATAAAACATTTGTTAATGACAAGCTCGCCGATGATCGCCAATCGTCAATTACATTATCGTTTCCCGTCAATTTCTAGCTTTATCTCTACAATTTATCCAAGTAATTTTTAACAGCAGAACCTCTTCTCCTCTAGTTAACATTGCAGCGAAATCGTACATTCCCGAATCAGATGAATGTAATTGCACACACGTGCAATCGAAGCGAGAACAAACGGCTACGGAGTCTCGTGGACGCGAAATAATAGTGATCGGGCTAGAAGTTCTGATTGCTTTGTTGCAGGAGATCGGGGAGAACCAGCGTCCACCGGAAGCAGCAGCGAGGCCTGTCGCGACCACCGGCAGCCCTAATCGGCAATTCTCCAAAAATACCGTGTCCACCGATCATTATTACGGTTTCCAAGTTCCTATTAGTCGCGAGACGACGTACAACAATGGTCCCAGGTTGCTGGAGCCTGGTGTCGTTCCAGATACGCGACACCAAGAGTTCTACTCGTCGCAGATCATCCCGTTCATCGGCACGACCGCGCAGACCACCGTCCCGACGATCAGCAAGGATGTCGGAAGCAACGAGACGCTTTTGCAGCCGCAGAACAACGCTGTGTCTACCACGACCAGGTCCCTGTTGACCAACGATAACGAAAACGTTAATAGACAGGCTGGCTACTTTGGGCAAGTTGTTCCCCATCCGCCCCAGAAGCCGGAAATCACTCATCCTGTGAGCAGACTGTGCGATACGATCGAACCCGACGTTAAAAACGATTGTTTCGCGAGTCTGGACACCGAGAGGCCTGAAATAGAGCAGCGAAACGAAGACAAGCTCGCGGAAAGGCTCGTTCTAAATAGCGATAACAATAACAACGATTCGATTGTCGGGAACGATGTTGTTCGGCGTGGGAGGCCGGCCGGCGGGCAGGAGAATCATAGGTGCGATCAGTGCGGGAAGATTTTCGTCACCAGGGCGTCCCTCAAGGTACAGACAAGGTTATTGGAAATAACCTCTCGAAAGTCTGTAAAATCTGTTGCATGTTTGGTTAAAATGTATCATATTGCTCTGAAGATTCTGATACATTTAGTATCTTGTCCCGATATCGTCAAATTATTTCTTTATCTTTCAACGTATTAATCGTCACCGTGTCATTTCGATTTCATTTAAAATTTTCCCAACGATTTACTTTCTCTATTATAGAAGGATTTTTCGATAAAGAGAGGGACAATATAAGAACATGCTATGTTCGTATAATGGAGACTCTACCGTAAGTGGTATCTATCCTGTAGATAACCGAAGAGTAATCAAGTTGCTCTTTAATTATTTCCCAGATAAATTTTAATCGATATATTGTACACCCAAGGAACAACTTTCACTCGACGAAAGCGTCATTCTATAGCGTAAAAAATGGTCTGTAAAAAACATAGAATTCAGTCCGAGTAATTCAGACCGTGGATTGCTTTGTCGTGCATTATCGCTGTTAAAAATATTTAATTAAGATTTCGTGTATACATACATGGATAATTATCGCGACAGTATTTAGACAGCAGAACTGCTAATCGGAAACGGTACAAGAGTTCGTGGTATAATTAAGCGAAATAGAGGAGTGTTGCTGATGCTGCAGCATTCTCGAACAAACCTAAAACTAAATAAAAATGAAAATCTGATTTCCGAAAGAGAGATGAAATTTTCAAAGGTCCTGAACGGTACTTGAACTTGTTAAAATTTTTTTAAATAAATTTCTACGGAATTTCCAAGTTAATGAAATATTTATTATCGCTGTAAAGTTATTTATTTACGCAAGATTTAAAGTCTTGGACCTTCGAATCTACGAGCTGTTCGTTATTTATTACATAGATTAAAAAAAAGTACCGAATAAAGCAGGTATTCTGCACATACGTGGCTACCGAATACGAAATGCTAATGATATTCGAATATTCACCGACCAGTCAATTAGGGGAAAGTTGTCAAAATTTTACCACTTACGAGATTTTATCACCTAGCTTCTATTTGGTAATAATTTGTACGTAAATGAATATTGCAAATTGTAGTAGGTTGCTGTTAAAGGCGACCCATTATTAGTATTTGTTGAATCTTTTACGAACAACTTGTTACACCATTTTTATATCATCCTGCCGTAAGTAGAATTTAAAGAACCGGTTCGTTAAATCGCGTACATATCTGGTTGAAAGGTAGCAATTGCCGGATGAAAATAATGAAATGTAAAGAGCAACTTGTGTATTTTACCGATCACTTATCTTACGTACATACACGTTCCGATCGAACTCTGACCTCCCGAAATCTGTTTCAGGTACACGTACGAACCCATTCGGGGGAGAAGCCGTTTCGGTGCGCCGATTGTGGCAAACAGTTCTCGCAATTGCGTAATTACAAGTACCATCGGAGCGTCCACGAGGGCACCAGAGAGTTCGCGGCCACTTGCCCGGAATGTGGCAAGTACTTCAACGATCGTGGCTATCTGAGCTCTCACATGAAGATCCACCGCAACCGGAAGGAGTACGGTTGCCAGGAATGCGGAAAAAGCTTCAACCAGCGGGTCGCGTACAACATGCACGTCAGAATACACACGGGCGTGAAACCTCATCAATGCGAACAATGTGGGAAGGCATTTTCGAGGAAAATGTTGCTGAAGCAACATTTGAGGACCCACTCGGGCGAACGACCGTACCAGTGTCAGGTTTGTCAGAAGGCTTTCGCCGATAGGTCCAACATGACGCTGCATACCAGACTTCACTCCGGATTGAAACCGTACCAGTGCACGCTCTGCTCGAAAGCTTTCACCAAGAAACATCACCTGAAGACGCATCTGAATTATCACACTGGCACCAAGCCTTACTCCTGTCCGAACTGCGGACTAAGATTCTCGCAGAGCAGTAACATGAGGACACACTTCAAGAAGTGCACCGTCAACAATCCCGTCGAGGCGAAGAACACGCAGACCGAGGCCGCTGCTGCTGCTGCTGCTGCTGCTGCTCGAACAGAATCGTCCAGAGTTGTTCAGACGAGGATGATCTCGAGGACGCCCACGGACGCCCTCACGCCACCGAATTCGGACCAGGAATTGAGCATCCTGACGCCCATTTCGAAAACCAACGACGGAACCTGCACCTAGCGCGTCGAGCATCGTTCAAGTACGTACTCTTCAGATTATGCGAGACCGTAGATTACGTCTAAAATATTCCGTACTATAAGAATCGTTGTTTCTTGTTAAATTTTTCCAACGACCAGATGGCATGAGGTTCGAACGATTAATGCGCGGAAATGGTTGATACAACTTCTGTCCCTGGAAATCTAATCAGACTGTAGAAAGTATTAGATTCGTTTGAAAGCGGCTCTGTCCGATCGGCAATCCGAGCTACCATAACAGCAAGAACGGTTACCTTTTCCTGGAAATTGTTGTTTTACGGTAATACGTATCGATTCGGTTGGCAAATTGTTACGCCAGGCCTGATTATTTTTTCGATCGTTGCTGGCATTAATGTTGATTCGTACGAAAAAGACGGACTTTAATCTTTGTTGGTCGCTGTGAGTTTCACGCGGAATATTTATGCATTGGAATGAGAGAAATTATTGTTGAGACGAATGAAGCGTACATACATTGGAACGTAGCTCGTAATCTAGGTTATTCTTTTTCTAAGGGGATAGTTTAATAATAAGATCGCGTGTAAGCCTCGATTTTCTATTTTTACTTGTAATAAAAGACACCCTTCGTTGAGCTCCATTTTCTACTTGTAATATTGTATGTATTTGTCCAACATACCTTTCGTCGTAATAAAAATTACGACGGATTCCACATTTTCGAAACCGTGTATTATTTATGTAAAAGAACTTTTAATACAATAAAATATGTTACTACGATTTTCTAAACTGACAATGAGATTAATGGTTTAACGTTAGTTTTAACGTAAGAAATATTACGAAACCTTTGCACGATACATCCAAACTCAGTGTTTCTCAGTGTTGTACTAAAATGTCTAACAAAATGGGTATTTATTAAGGGTGTTTGTGGGCAGATAAAGTTTGAGAAACACTGTCCTAAGCGATTACCGCGACTAATGCCATTTCTCTCTGTGCTCCTCGCATCAACACTCATCCATCATCTTGGCTAACTCAATCCTAGAATCAGCCTTGTGTCCCTAATTTCATTAAACCGATAATCGAATGCACCAGTTCTTTTCGAATTTCGTTCGTTCGTTCGTTCGTTCGTTCGTTCGTTCGTTCGTTCGTTCGTTCGGTCCACCAAACCAACTGAACCCATAATTAGTCTTGTTTCGAATTCTGGTTCTCTCCGTAGCTCTCGTTACTCGGATCGATCTCCGAATAACATGGATTAAAATCGATAATTATAACACGATTATCGAACCACCGTTACTTTCTCCCCTCCTATTATATTCGATCCTATCACGTTTTAGTGCGGACCGATTAAATGTGTATCCGTCGCTAATAAGAAACGTTCGGAATGCTTTCTAAGCGACGCTTACGTAACCGTTAGAGGAAACTTTCGACCCGGGGTCAACAATACATCACGACCATCGGGATAAGAGCAAAGACGGTAATAAAAATCTAATGAATCCGCTCTCTAATTAAGGTTATAATTGGAATGACTCGCCGGTTGCGACGGGTCTGCGATGTCCATCCAATAGACGTCTTCCCCGGCTTTCTCGTGTTCATCGAAAAACGTACAACAACCGACGAGTTGCTTCCTCTTGGCGCGAGCAAATCAAAGGACCACTTGACGCGCCGAGAGATCGTATCTCATACGAGGATAGCTCAGAGATGCCAGACGGAGCCCCGAGTCTACCGGGGACACCTCATTCCACTATGCCTGATGACGCGTACGTGAGCTTGACAAAGGCAAAATGACACATACTCGGTCGGAAGTATTAGCAATGGTCAGCAGAGAACTAAAAATTGTTAGTTTCGTTAAACTTTTTCATATGATTTCTATGTACGTTACGAGAAGGCAAATGTGAGCCTTTCTCTCTCGACTCCCACTAGGCGGTCCGAAATTACTTTGGACGAAAAAGAGAGCATGTGTCAGTTTGCCTTTGTCGACTGTCCGAAACTCGTCCGAGCTCTCACGTACGTGTAATCTTGCATAGTGTGAGAAAGTGGAATTAGATGTCCCCGGTGCACCCGGGGCTCCGTCTGGCATTTCTGAGATAGCTGTTCTCTTCGCTCGGGCTTAGAAACTTGGAATAATGGCATGCAAGTATACGCTCGAGGAATCAGCACGTTAATGGAGAGGAACCGGTACGCTCCTATGTTTGTTGAAAACTCTGTCAAACGTTTGAGTACAGCGAACAGCTACCGACATTCGATTTGTAGACTGTTTGGACATGGGATAAGTTCTGTTGGTACGCGATAGATCGGAGCTGCGGATCAAGGAGCCATTTACTCCGAAACGGAAATCTAACGGGGCCAAGATCGAATTAATAAGTAGAGAGGCAGGAATGTCCGAAATTTCATGTATTGGATTTTCTTTTCTTTTACAGCTGCTGGTCACACGAGCTGTAAAAAGCAAACACGGACGATTCCGTGTCCTCGATCGATCGCAGAAAAGTAGGTTCTGTTAGGACGCATCCTATATGTATAATTTACAGGCGTTCATATTTTACGACACGTTTACAGTTATCGTAGAGTTTAGGCAATAGAGCGAAATGTCTATCTTTCTAATAACGTAGTCGTAATCTCAAGGCGACTAAATAAACAATGGACACTCGATGTTAGGCCTGAACGCCAAATGTACTCCGCATCGCGTACCTTGAATGTAAATGTTTGATAAACGTTCCTCCATTAGTGGGCCAACGTTTGCTCAGCATACAAGAGTGACCACCGGTTTCCTGGTATAAAAAAAAGATATTTGATATTTCACGGACATCCGAAGGCCAACGTGTCGCGATCGAATTTATCTATCCGTTATCCAACGACGAATAACACGTACACTGCGTACGCTGCGAAAGAAAAAGATAGCACGAGCTATTAGCGATAGGGTAAATTAAGCTGACCAAGTATCGCGGTTCACCCTGTATATGGAAGAATTTCGAAAAATGTCAACACGTTTTATCGGATGAATAGTGGCAAATAGGAAAAAATTCGATACGTAGCGGCATCCTTTTGTCCAGGAATCGTACGATGTCTATAACATTTGACGATAGACACGCTGTCAAATCAACTACCTTTCACCGCGATTCGTGTCTCGAATCTATAAGTAATTAATGATTCGACGGGAACGTTTATTAATCGTTAGCGATTCGTTTTATTCGAAACCAGATTCCCACGTTCGAACGTATCGCGTGCGTTTCGTCAACCGATCTTTCCGTTTAATTGCGATGACATAACAACGGGTTAACGATAATGTTTGTTGCCAACGAGTGGGAAAAAAAAATCCTTGTTGGATAATATAATTAACGGGGATCGATAAGTCTCTGAATCGCATTCGAAACCGAGAAAGGGACAGACTCTGGGAGATACAGTTTCAAGTTATTATATAAAACGTAACCGATAGGGGAATTACTTAACAATTGTTCTGCAATTTCCTCTCCTGTCTAGACCGTTTGTGGGGAAAAAAGGGTACTTTCGTCGCGTACGCGATCGGCTCTTTTCCCATCTTTACACAACCTACTCGTGGATAAACAAGATTGCTCGACATTTTTGGTCTTCCTACAGGTCTCTACTGAAATACACACGTTGCTGGATCAGCATTCTACAAGGTTTCGCGTCAAGTAGGAATCGTAGTAGCATGTACAAGAACAGAGAGACAACCGACAAAGTAATTAGCAATTAATCGTAATAAGATCAGTTAAAGATGCTTGATTCTCTTTAAAGTAATCGATTAGAGGTTTCTTTCACATCTGTTACGATCGAAATGCTCGGTCTCGATCCTCTCTAGCCTCACGCTTCCCAGCGAACGTCGATTAACGTCGATTCCTGTGAAAAACGCGGTTGAAACTGGTCGATCGGGTTCCATCGGCGGATTTTTCCCCCCGATCATCGAGTTCAGGAGGTCAGTGCGCGATCCTTAAAGGTGAAATGTCCGTGCCGACCACTGGAATGGTGCAACGAGATCGCGATGCGCCGCCGTTCTGCCCCCCCGCCCCCAGATAGGATTCACTCACAGAGCGTGTGCCATTTGACTCGAGAGAAGAAGCAACGTCGAGCAACCATGTCGACATCAAAACTGGATGGACCGACGATTTCTTTGGTTCTATTCAACTTTTTAACAGTTTATTATTATCTATAATATACATACGTACAGATCTCTCCTTGGCTATTTTTCTGTATTTATCATGTTTAAATGATGAAAAACTTTACTGTGAAATTCAACAGACTCGAATCTTTCCTTGGAGTTTGCCCTTCCCTTGAACCTTTGATAGTTTATTGGTTACCATGAGAATGCATCGACACAACAACGTTGCTCTGGAAACAAATTTTCTATAATTCCATCGAGTAACGAACGTCGCTTAAATCGTTTGGGCTATTAAGAATAATAACGGGACCAACCCTCGATCGAGATGTCGTCGACAGCCAAGTGGAGTATTAGCTCTCCTTTAGCGGAGGCCTATTCGTGATCAATTAAACGTCGTTTTGCTCGCTCTGGGTAACAACAAGTAAAAAACGACGAGGATTATTTACCTCAAGGACCGATCCAAGTCTTGTTGTCGATAATTGAGTTATTCCCAAGATACGTATCGATCACGTAGATCGGCTGGATTTCCAAGTTAATTCCCCGGATCGTTTTCAACGACAGTTCTTTTCAAACGATTAGGCTATCCACGTGTCAATTGTTTTTCGCTCTCCTCTGATCGATGTTTCTAATTTACCTAATCGTAAACAGCATTAGTCGTTTCGTTGCTTGGCACAGAGTTTCTAATAAAGGATACCTTTCGATATTTTTATAACGAGTAGTAAGTAATATTTTGCCGGTCATGGCGAGGAAAGGAGGACGATCGGTTAAAGAAAAATTTCAGATTTATAGTAATTCATTTATTATGAGAAAGGAACGTAATTTGTGCAAACTAGGTGTCCATGAAATATGCGATCGGCTCGAGGAGAATAGACACGCATAGAGAAAGAGAGACAAAGTTACGAACTGGGAAGAAAAGAAACGTACGCTTTGTCGAGATACAAATTAGATTGCTCGACAAGCAGAATATAATCCACGAATAACGGCCTGGGCAAAAAGAGCCTCGGATCGCCTCTCCACACACACACACACACACACACACACACTGCTCGAGCGAAAAACGATTATCGTAAGCCAGATTTTACGATCGCGTATCCTGCAGGAAATCGTTAATATCGAAAATAAATGCTTGCAAACGTCTTCGGTTTGCGCGTCAATGCTATAATTAGACCGTGGATGTTAATGCACGATAAATATGGAAGAATTATGTGCCATTTACGCGCATTAAATACGCAAGTATGCACGAGAAAGGTACAAAATACATAGAGGATGACTGATTTTAATCGAAACTGCCGATGATGTTTAAGCGTTTCGCGTTGATGTCTGCGTCAAACACACTTCCGCCCGGAACATTACCGATTATTCATTTAAAAATGAATTATCTAATCGTCGCGTCGTAAACGCGAAACGGAATATCGAAGTCGATTTGCCGCGCGATGATCTGCTGAAAAATTATTAAATATCGGGTGAAAATAGCGGTTCGACGAGTATAGATATCGTTTGCTCGTATCTTAATATTAATAGAAATAGACAGCGATTTCTTGGGGCACTTATCACGCCTCGCCTCTCGATTGCAACCAATTGCTTCCGAGTTAACGAGTAGCATCGAGAGGAACGATAAACGAAACACGAGGAAATAACGGTTCACCGAAGCAAGTGTTAGAAATCGGTACATGCTACTTTGTGTTCGACATGCAAATCGATTGGATTCTTTTTATCTGGCAGTGGGTCGCGAGAGACACGATCTGTTTGGCTCGCGGACAATCCGGGGCGAGCAGGTTCCCTCGACCGACCACGGCGAACTGGTTTTAACATAATATTTGGTCTGCCTTCGTACCAAGATATTTATTACGCGAACACGATAAAATTATCGACGACAAACGGCGTCTCGTTCGGGCCAAGGCTGACCGACCGATATAACCAACGCGATCTTTCGCGATGAAAACGAACCACTCTTCCCGTCCATGAAATCTCGTCCGGAATGTTCGGACGAAGGTACGCTTTAATTGCATTTGAAAAAGAAACGAGCAATCCCTTATACGTTTCTGCGATACATCTAGTTCTTTGCGCACTCGCTTTAGCGGTTAATTGTGGCTAGGTGAGAAAAAATTGGTAAATACTGAAGCGACTAAAAGTAAATTAAAGCGTCGTGAAACTTGTTTCCGCGTATTAAATGGCAATACTCGACAATATTCGCGACCGTGTAAAATGGACGGTTGATGTATCAAATCCGCAGATCCGCCGCGTAGATAATGTTCCATGAACAAATAATATCTAACGAGGCGAGATCTAATCGATACCGCAACGAACGAGATGCTCTTTGCCCTAACCGTGGCCGGTGGGACCGTTTCACTGATGACCGAGGCGGTACGCCTCTACTATAATCTATAAGTGTCCCGTTTAATTTGCCGTTTAAACGGCCGTTAACTTTCTTTTAAAGCAACGATGGGAGTGTGTCGACAACAACGTGTCAGAAAGCTAATGTCAGAGCCCGTTAATCACGGGTTGTGCAATCGAGTAAATCAGTCTGCGTAACGCCGCGCCGCTTCTGTTGCCATTTTTTTGCACCGGCGATAAATGTCAGTGGCAACCGGTGCTGAACGCCTTGAAACAATGTCAATCATTGTGTGTACGCTACTCTCGTTAATTCGAAGGGAATTACAGTCGATTGATTTATGATTTATAAACGTTTAAATTACAGCTTTTCAGATTACGATACGAAACAGACCTGTTTGTTCGCAATTTCTAAACTTTCTGCACGGCACGAGCACTATTATTTTTTAACAATTCCCACAAAGTAAATGGATGCTCAACGTTGGAGAAAATGGTAGCGGTAAACGCTCGGTAAGCAAAGTAAATCTACTTCCACCTACGGCCGGGCAGCCGGCCAGCCGGCCAGTCGGCCCGGACGCAAACACATAAATCTACCTACTTCCTCCGCAAAGAACGTGTTAAACACGAGATGAACGATTAGGATGCTGTTACGTCGTACCCGCAACGAGAAGACGAAACTGTACTATTATGGGAAATAGGATAAATTAAACTTGGAGCTGCATGTTTTAAAGAAGCGTAGGAATCTGTGAAACGTAGATATACATAATGACCAGGAGGGAGTTAAAATTGTGTACGTTCCGGCTTGGAGTATTACTGGTATGAGGTCTGTTTATTCGAGAGGAATAAATTAAAGTAAAGTAAAAAGTAGACTTTGATGCTACGATTTCAGATTCCATACACCAATGGTTGCCTCGTTTACCCCTTTATTTATTAAAAAAACGACGTTTTTTGGAGCCCCCTCGTAGAAATCGTCGCGTCCACTGTACTCGCGATTCGAGTGTTGCTTTTCTACCACCTTGATGCGATTGAGACGGTAAAATGTTCGGGTAATTTACGCCGGTGTGGCGCGGCGGGACTTTCACTGCACTGAAATCGTCGGGCCATAAACGAAAATGTCTCCTCGGTCGCGTTTATACCTCGTAACTTTGCGTAGCTTCGCGGCTCGAGCCGTTATTACCGCTCGGTTAAATCACGCGTTTCGATTACGTTTATATTTATAAAGAGACTCCTCAACCGATGAGAAAGGGCGGGGGACTCGGCGATCCGCGAACATGGTGCAGTTTTATCTGTCCCTTGAAAAGGGCACGCTCAAATCAATTCGTCTTGTCGAAACCGGCGGCTGACGGTGAAAATAATTTATTAATTATTCCACCACGGTACGAAGAACGCTGACGAAAAAGAAGCACAAATACTGATGTGTCCTTTCACTCGGTGAACACCTTGACATTTCGTACCGACGGTTATTTCGCGCGCGAAGAAAGGATGGACTTGCTACTTCTCCTCTTTGCGAGCGCACCCTCGAGAATCTTCGCGGCGATCGACAACTTGTCTCGACGCGTGCATTTCGTGTAAATTTAAACATTTGCATTTCCAATCTCTCCCGATTATTCAAACTGTTTGATTTTGTTCGACGTCTCGTCCACGACACCTACCTACCGTTAAGGACAACGACACGAATCAGGTTCACGATTGATTCGAGAATTTACAATTCGCTTCTTTACGACCGGGAAGACTCTGAATACCGAATTTAAGGCTCGGACAATTCAAATCGTCGCGTCGCGTTGGTTCGGTTATCGTTTGCCGCGTCGTAAATAGCCGGACGGTCGTCTTCGGATACTTTCGGGACGAGTTAAATTCAGATTTTAGTCCGATGACTGTCATTTAAACTCTCCTGCCTCTGTTTCCTTTCTTTTCAGAGAAAAAAGAAACAAAGACGATCGCTGTACAAACTAGAGAAAATTTATAATTACCGAAATAGTGTGGAGAACGGTGACCGAAATCGGCTGGCTCGTAAAACGATCGATTCGCCGCTAGATCGTTATCAATCAATTAGCCCTTTCTGTTTACGGGCACGCGATAAAGAAGATAAAGAAGTCGTTTCTTTCATTCGGTATTAACAAGCATTTAATGATACGCACGTCGCGGTTCTCGACGAAATTGGTCGCATATTTTAGTCGAGATGCTCGTAAAAATAATCGGCAACGTGGTAAGCTATGCCGGATAATTCTATACCGTGTTGATTTATTTCGACGTTGGATAGAAATGTGACGGTACCTTTGAACCGCTTACTATAAAGAGCTCCTTTCGATGAAAGTCGATCGGTGTACTTTCAGAACGCTGCAATGGACATCCATCTTGTTTTCGAAAATATATTTTCTTATTACTAGTGAATATTTGTGCAAGCGTCAATGTCAGAAATAATTATGGCTGACTGTGAATAGATACAACCTTCCTCCTCGACTCTATAATCACGTTGATAACTTTTTAAAGGAACATTAGTGTTGAAAATGGCAATAGAATAGCGCGAAGCTGTCTTGATCGATTAGACGAATGTTCCTCGATAGAATCTAGTTTAAGCTTTATCGATCGTTTGTATCGTGTACATATATGTATACATATGTATTTACCGTCGCGTCGAGATTTCTAATAAATTTTTTATCAACATCGACAGGATACAGGCAACTAATGCCAAGCAAACGTTTAAACTAATTTTCTTATATTGGCGCAGAGCGGCGCCTAATCGCGTCCATAAATTAATTAAATACCGTTAATTTATATTTATCGCGCATGTTACGAATACACACGCGACGCGAAATAAAATCGCGCGCGGCCCAGATATCCTACAGGATAACAAGATGAAAATGATTTTTAATATCTCATCGCAGAGTTCGTTCCTTCCCTTAATCTTTTACGTAATTTACGTTAACGTATTACTCGTTGCCCCGAATAAATAAAAAGTCTCCAAGTGAACGGACTGTGTAACGAAACAATGGAATTTTTGTTTCACCTTGCGCGCGATTCTGATAAGAAGCAGAGAAGCACAATGTTTCATCCGGCGGCTAATTAAACGCAAGCACGGCAGGGCAGCTCGCCGCTTAACGTGCAGATTCAAGGCATAATAGAGCCGCTTGATAAATGCGACGTTCCTAGAGGATCGTAAAAGGCTGCTGTCCAGCTTCCTAGAGCACACGCTCGTCCGAGTTAATTGTTCCGCGCTATTAAGATCCGTGTTTTATTGAACGCTCGGTCGGCCTTGGAGAAAGATCATGGGAAAGGGTACCAAAGGGGACCAAAGGGGACCAAAGGGGACCAAAGGGGACCAAAGGGGAGACCAACTGAAAACGTAACACCCTGTAAATTGCGCCGTTAATTAAGTTGCCCGAACACACCATCCTAAATGTAGATTACGGTTCACCGTCTTAGAGGATGATCTCAGCGTTCGGAGACGCGGGAATTCCGTACCTACTCGGGGCGACACCAGCTCGAGGATAAAGATCCAGAGATAAATGGATCAGTACGATGGATCGTACGATACAAGTGTCCAAGAAGTTCTGGGAACCCTGTAGCTTTTATCGCGTCTCGAGTTTAAATTTAACTAGAAAATATTAAGTTGTTGCAATTTCGAACGACAAACAATCGCGGACGATAATTATTGGAAATTATTAGAAGGGCAGCCGCGGTGGAGTATATCGACGATGTAACATCATAAAGTCGTTTACGGTTAAGACGGGCGCCGCGGGCGTTTCTGGCAAAGAAAACGCACGCATTACATATTTCCTTCGCTTTCTAATGCTTACCCACTGTTCTGTATCTTGCTTCCCTGGTCGGATCTAAAAATTTTGATGAATCGCTCTCGACGCAAAACTCGGAATTATTTCATATTTGCTTCCAGAGTTCCTGCTAACAATGCTAACCCTCGTACGAAACAAATGACATAAGCGCGTGTTATTGAACGGTTTGCCTTCCAGGCGTAAGAGATTACAAGCTCTACGGAAGGAAACAGAACAGCTGCTTTTCTAAAGAGAGAGTGTTCGAAAGGGGTATGATTTTCAGGCAAAGTTAATATGTAGCTAGTGCTGGAAGCAACAAAGTTTCCGGAACGTAATTTTACCGGGGATCCAGTTATTAGTCGCTAGCAACAAATCTCACCGAGATTTTACGTGGATGTAACTCAAAGGATGTATGTATATCATTATCGTTGCGTTATTCCCAACACGTACCTAGGATATGCAGATAAAACGAAGCAGACAGTGTTTTAACGATCGTACACCCGCCCGTGATACTTTTCACCTCGTGGATCAGCCTACATTCCTCTCTATTTTCTACGCACGTTGCATTTCTTTCGGTTGGTTCGCCTAGTCATCGATGCCGCGTTATGCTCGACGAGAAATCTCTATCGAGCAAATGGTGCGTATTGCTATTTATGTTAATATACATATTTTATGTAGAGGGATTTTCGGGGGTTCGCGTAATGATAGCTGTCTCTGATAGCAAGTCAACCAGCGTACAAGTTATTTGGAACGTTAATTATCCGATAACGCTCAACTCTGCGCGTTATGTACGTTATGTACGCTGGGCTTTTAATATTAGAATAAGTTATCCAGGAATCGATGTTCGTAGCGATTAGAACGTGTATTCGTAAGTTCCTTCAAAATCCTTGCTCTAATTCTCCGGTCGGTGTTGGAGCACGTTTGCAACGCGGTACAACCGGTTCCAATTAATATCCAACCGGGTTGCGATGCTGTCGGCATGAGCAATAAACTCCCGTGTGTACGAGCGTAACGCTTAAGTTCACGAGGTCGATTGCAGTTTACAACGTATCATCAGACGCCCTAGGGTGACACGAAGAGAAAAGTTACATGGACGCACCGCAATCCAGCTATCGCAACGTTTCGCGCGCGTCAACTTCTCCTATTACGGAACCAACCACCAATGCCAGAAGCATTTCGAATTTCATTTTACGCTCGTCCGTTCTCTCTGTTGTTTCCACGTCCAGCGAGAAAGACATCTGTATGCGTGTTTCAGTTTTCGCGATGAGAATCTCGTAACATTTAGCGTTGCGAGGTCGCCGAGGATCTCCTAGACTCTCTCGAAATTAGTTTATGAAATTTACAAGTAAAATTGCCTGTCAAACGTTATACATATATGTATATGTATATCATAGTGGGTGTAGCGATACAGTCTGATTATTAATAGGGCCACTATCGGAAATAATCAGGGACCCGTTCGATATCGTCGTATATTTTTTAAACGAATCTAGATCGCAGAGCAGACTTTTCACTACTCGTGATAGAAACGCGTTATCGATAAATCTACAACCGCAATTTTATCCACAGTATATGTACATATGTGTTTGCACGCTAGGCTCTAGACAAAGAACAAGTTTCTATTTTCCGACGTTTCCTTTTCCAGCAGTCGTAGGCAGACAAGGAAATACGCGCGACTCGACAGCCTTCCTATGATAGATATCCCTCATCTCACCGATATTGAAACAACTCGTAATTAGCATTAATTACCATTGCTATGTGCAAAGTGTACAAACCCCCATTAAACAAACAAACACATCTCGCGAAGGGTGTTACCTTCTATTGATTAAAAATTCCCGTTAATGAATAAACCGTTATTATGTTTCCACGATCAATTATAATCGGTAATTGTAAGAGTGCCGTGCCGTGCCGTGCCGTGCGGGCCGGTGAAATACCGAGAGCACATTTTCAATGCTAATATATAGGCGCACGCGTATTTAGATATGCATCTCGCATGCATATGTATGCCGTTAACGTGTATTCGTTAGACAGACGAAAGCGGACAACCATTCACAGAGGTCTATATTCATTCACGAGGCAATTCGATATCGTATTCGAATAATTGGGCGAACGTAACACGGAAGTTACAGGGCGATTACAGTTACCGATCGTTATTTAAATTTGTCGGACATTCTCCATTAAGAGAGACTCTAGCGTAACGACTCGAAAAACAGCCGGTACTCGTAAATCTTTCAAATTTTTTAATTATAATCTACATATATCCGAATTTACTTTTAAACAACAAGTTACCATGTTTCGTGTACAATGTACTCTCGTATGTAGATGAAAAATAAAGCAACATGCACCATATATACATATATGTATATTTACCGAAAAAATGGCTGTTTCGAGCGTTCGATAGGAGAAGATCCCCTTAAACGATCGTCAACGACTGGGTCAACGTTTCTCCTAACATGGTCACCGAGTATTGGCTGAAGCAGGTTACTCGGCGCGTTGCTTCGTAAACGTTCGCAAGTTGTAACGTTCGTTAGAATGTCTTCTTTTCTCGACGCGTTCGAACCGTACTCCTTCCTTTCCGCGGATCTATTCGTTGGAAGAAAATCGCCGTTATGGCTGTGCAGGTGATAATCGACCTGGATAACGCTTCGAAGCTATTGCCACTAACAGCGATTACGTACACTTTGATAATTAATTTGAACAAATTGCAGCAGTCGATTGATCGGCCAAAAGCTGAGATCGAGCCGTTTTTCCCGCGTTGTTTGCTCGCGTACTTGCGTCGCCCGATGAAATTAGAAAGGAAAAGTAATGACAGAAATTACTCTAAATGGCGCGCCTCCAGTGATACAGAAAGAGTATGTTTCTATGTATTTATTTTGTTTCAGCGTCTCTACGCCGCCCCGGAAAACTTTTTACCGCCGCGGCGAGAATATTTCCGCCGATCCGTATCGGTAAGATCTCGAGAATCCCGTCCAGAGAATTCCCGAGCATTAAAAACTACTAGCGCTATCAGACACGTACACACCGTAACGCAAAACTGACAATTAGATCGAGAGGAACCGATTTGGAAAAGTAACTATGGCAGATTTTAATTTCACACGATCGTTCGTTGCATCCTACTGTGATCATTTTCATTCCAGCTATGGTTGAATCTTAATTCGATCGGTGGACGCGTCTATACACATTGCATATTTAACGTCGGAAAAGAGTGAACAAACGACGATAGACTCTTGTTTTTTCTTCAGATTTTTTCCATCTACTGGAAGCTGCAAAAGAAGCTTCTTTTCTTTTTTTTTCGAGTACAAATGACACCTATCTTGGTATCTCTTTTTTTACCATGACCCTTGACACGATTCAAATACAACGGTATTCGTGGTCCTCGTGTTGCCACCATTTGCCTTGGTCTACAGTGTACCGTGCACTAAACCCTAACGAAACTATTCCCAGTAAAGACTTGGCAGATCGAACGCGCCGGGTGCGCTGCAATCAAGAAATTCAGAAAACCAGAGCAAAATTTCACCGCCCTACATTCTCCTTGCAGTAATCTCGGCATTAAGCAGCGGAAATAAATAAAAAATCCGTGCGGGACTCGACATCTGCTTCGAAGCAGGTGTGCCGATATAGCCGATCTGTATTGAGCAATTTCGCAAATAATGTAAAATGTCGTTTATACCTTCGATCACAGTGGAACGTTATTACACGACGAGTCTTACTTTTCCACGCACTACGAGAATCTTGTTTAATACCTATTTATAAGTATCCATTAACTCTGCTTCACAAAGAAATTTCACTCAAATACACTCGATATGGTACGAGTTATGGCTGTTTGAAAATTGGACCATTTTTGGTCCATCGTTGGTCACAGAAGATCTTTATTAA
The DNA here is from genome assembly GCF_051014445.1 of Colletes latitarsis. NCBI lineage: Eukaryota > Metazoa > Arthropoda > Insecta > Hymenoptera > Colletidae > Colletes > Colletes latitarsis. The sequence continues at coordinate 38,809,357 of NC_135138.1, forward strand.
TGGAGGGTGGTTGGGAATCGGTTAGGGCGAGTCTCAATTCGCAGCAACCTCCACGCGGTGAGACCTGGCTAATATTATTTACCGTTTAATTAATAATCGTATCGCTCTTTGCTGGATAATGCAATTATTAATTGAAAACTAAATAATATTAGCATTTTGGCTGAGATCCGCCTTGCATAGGTCATCATAAATATAGAGCTTCTTCGCAAGGTTAATTTTCATTCTCATTGATTCATCAAAGATTCTAGACAAGGTATACGAGTACTTGGATCTTTCACCCAATGTATTTTTTCGGCCCATTTTTATGGGGTCTTGAAACCCCATTACTATTTTCGTATCATTCGCAACGTTACCAACAGATTCAGAAATGAATTTTAATCCCCTCTATAGTCGGTTCACATGTATTTACGCAAACACTACAGCTGTTTGCCTATCAATACTAATTCAGTGAATACTTTCTCGACTGACCGCCATCCATGAGAAGAGGACGCTAAAATCACTTAAAAATTTTCAGGTCGGTATGGCAGTCAGATTGAGCCACTTCTCAGTCCATAAGGTGTGTAAGGTCTTACCACAGACGAGGTATACGAGTAGACCTATCGCCTAATGTATTTTTTCGGCCCATTTTTATGGGACTCTAAAGCCCCATTATCATTTCCGTGTCACTCGCAACGTTACCAACAGATTTAGAAATGAACACGAGAAGAAGTGAGACAGAAAATGGAATTACAGAAATTTTATTATTTTTTAACGGCATGAAAGCTGTACGGTCCATCATTGGACATCAATCGATTAAGATTACTTAAAGATTTCAAGATTATTAAAATATGGTAGGATGTACCTCGTTTTTCTCGAAAATACATAGAATTTCAAGGATATGTCTATTACCAAAAACGATTCTAATCGACCCCCGTAAACGAAAATAATTTTTCCAGAACGATCTCAAATTTTTCAATATAATATTTATAATCATTTTAATATCTTTAAAACGTTTCAATTGGCCGACACGAATGTTGTTCTCGCATGTTTCGAGATTAAACCCCTCGATGCTTGAATATTTTCCAAATTTACGATCCAAAATACACAACTTCTCTTCGTGTGTATTAATGCATGTTTTGTTGGGTGTTGCAACATATTGTTTTACGATTTTAGTGACGTAGTTTACGTATCGTTGTTAGAATCCTGTATAATTTACTGATAAGAAATGAATACGTGATGTACGACCTTGGTTCTCGACAGAAATTCAAAGAAACTTTCAGTCTCCGCGAATTTGTCCATATTTTCATACCTATTGTTTGCAATAATTATTAATTAACATCAGGCAATAGTTGAAATAATGCTCGATAGCGTGGGTTGTATAAATAATCGTTTTTAATATCATTTTGCGTAGAATATTAATTTTTCGGTCAAAGGCACGGTTAACCGTTAATTGATTGGTGAACTCGCCAAGGACGGTCTTCCCCACCCCTTCGACTCTTCTGCCTGAGGCTAAGTTGCACTGCCGGTGACGAACTTTCTCTCTCTCGCTCTTTCTTTTCTAGGCTGGCGGACGTGACGGATCTTCGTGGGTCAGCGCTCCACCTTTACTCACCACTACTGACCACTGGTCGAGCACTGGACAACTCCAGTGACCAATACTGACCATTAGTGACCAGTAGTGACCAGTAGAGAGTGAGTTCTGAATCTCCCCTGTCTAATTTCTTTTTCGACCTTCAAGCGTCTGTTGGGCTTGAATGTGGGGTTACATCTTGTTTTTACTTGTCTGGTCCAGTTCCATATTTTACTACTGGTTCCTTGTTTCATTTGTCCGATGTAAAATCTGTTTCACTGACCACTATCGACACAGTGGCGAGTGAAATCTCAATCTCCAATTTCTTACTTCTTTTTCGACATTCAAATGTCTGCTGGGCTTGAATCTATCGGTTTGCCTCGCTTTCATTTGTCTGGTCTTCTTACATATATGTTACTTCTGGCTCCTTGTTTGCGAATGTGTTTCTTCCTCTATTCTATTCTGTATATGTTGTGTTAACTAATCGCAAATGCAAACTTTTTTAGTTTCAGCTTACTTACAGGCCATCGTTGGACATCGTGGGACGACAACGCAAGGACATCGATCGATCAATTTATTTTATTTCAGGGCTTCGTGTTCCCCAATTTATTATATTTAACTAATCATAAATGCCGCCTGCTTTAGTTTGTTTCAGCTTACTTACAGAGCATCGTTGGACATCGTGGGACGACAACGCAAGGACATCGAGGGATTTTTATCTCTAAGGCCCTTAGGATAAATTTAGTTTTAAGGCCGCGATACCAAGCAGTTATTAACTTAGCTTCTCGTTCTCTCGATCTTTCGTTTCTTGAAACATGATTCCATCCGAAGATCTGCTGTACGGTACAGCATCGCGTCGCGTCGCGTCGCGTCTCCCATAATTTAGCTTCACCCCTTTTTAAACAAAATAATTGCTTGGTACATTTACTCCCATGTATGCGTCTGCGTATATGCCAAGTAATTATTTACCAACTAGCTTCTCTCGTTCACCCGTTTCCTCGTTTCTCGTTCCGATCACCACTGCTTCGATGTAGAAAGCAAGTGATCGGCCGTTTAGCTCGTCCGAAGGGTCAGTTGCCGTCCTCTGGCGAGACGATCCAAGGGAAAGAGTATTTCGGCCGCAGAGGGGATCAGGGACTGTTCCTGTCTGCGGTAGCCCCGACACACGCTCCCTCTCTTTGTCAGACATCCCGAGTTGGGTCCAGTTGGCTCCCAACAGGATGCGTGGGAGAAATGGGGAACCTCTGTGTCGGGTGCGTCGATTCCCTTCCCCTTCGATCGGACTTGCCAAGAGGCAACGGAGCTGACCCTTTTGACCAGTTACTCGGTTCGGGTGTCGCGTATTTCGTTCCTTGCACCATTGCATGGTGCATCGCGTCGTATCGCGTCGCGTCGCGTCTCCCTCGATTTACCTTCATCCCTTTTCAAACGAAATAATTACTTGGCACGACTAAACTAGAAGATCGAAGGAACATTGCTTCCTTCTATCTCTCTAGTTTAGTAATTTAGCTTCTAAGGATGTAAAAGGGAGATCGATGGAACTTGGATTCCATCTATCTCCCTTCGGGTCTCCACTCGCAGCAACCTCCACGTGGTGAGACCTGGTAATCGGTGTTACCCACGATAAAAAAGCTTTTCTATCGTGGGTAACGCCGAGCTAATGGCTGCGAATTTCCAATTGTTTCTTGATACAATAAACGAATTTAGATTTATAGTTAGGCAGGTGTTTGGTTAACCATTATGTTAGGCAGATCTCCTTCGACCAACGATCGTTGGAGGGTGGTTGTCGGGTGTTAATCGTATCACTCTTGGCTGGGTAATGCAATTATTAATTAAAAACTAAATAATATTAGCAAATTGGCTGCGATCCGCCTTGCATAAGTCATCATAAATATAGAGTTTCCTCACTAGATTAGTTTTGATTCTCATTGATTCATCAAAGATTCTAGAGTATTGTCACAGACGAGGTATGCGAGTAGATCTGTCATTCAATGTATTTTTTCGGCCCATTTTTATGGGGTCTCGAATCCCCATTATCATTTTTCTGTCATTCGCAATGTTACCAACAGATTTAGAAATAAACGCAAGTGCAAGTGAGACAGAAATTGAAATTACAGAGATTTTATAAGAAGAACGCAGCCATTAGCTCATATCATTTGCTATGTAATTAATAATAATATTAATTGCATAGTAAATAATAATCCCCAGGTCTCACCGTGCGGAGGTTGCTGCGTAAGGAGGCCCACCAATTCGAATACCTATCTAAGAAAGAAGCTACAGGAAAGTTAGAAATGAGTGAGTTCTTAAAAGAACTACTCAATCAAGAGATGAAAAACCTAACAAAATGTAAATACATGTGAGATAGTCCACCACATGTTTTCTGGAAACGAAATTGGAATGTACAACTGCACATACGGACCTTGCATATTAGAATACCAATATGTACCTTAATAGTAATCATTCATACTTAAATGTGCACACACGCTTCGGTAATATTTAATAGAACGCCGGGGAACACTTCTTTATCTTATAATCTACATTTCTACATACATTTCTACTTACATTCTAACGCAATTTCTAGAAACGAAGAAATACGAGGAAATATTTTCTTCTTGGTGTCTTCGTCAATCCCACGATGTTTTTCTAAAACAGAAACTCATATCCAATAAATACAACTCATACGAAACAAAGAAATATGAAAAGATATTTTCTTCTTGGTGTCTTGGTTAATCCCACGATGTTTCCCTGAAACAGAAACTCAGACAATAAATGAAATTGTAAATAATCGTCCACTCGTCCCAGCTTGCGTAGTGGGCAGCGTTTTGGCCAGCTTTTGGGCATTGGATCGCAACTCTAATTAATAAAATACGCGACAAGTAAAGATCGCAACGCTAATTTATAATAGAAAAATTCCAAACGCGATTTCTAACAATAAAAGCAACCGCAAATGGTAATTATTCGCAACACTACCCTGAAAAGTAAACGCGAAAAATAGTAATTCGCAACGCTAAGAGCAAACCGATCGGTTAATTCGCAACACTATTCTTAAATAAGAATAAAAGCAATCGCGTATGGAATTCGCAACGCTATTTTTAAAGCAAACGTCCGGTTCCTAAGTTTGCATTAAAAATAATCGCGAATCGTGTTTATAAGCAACACTAACACATCAACGCGATAAATTTTTGGTCGCAACTCTACGAGCAAACGCGATTATTGCACATTCGCAACTCTATGGATATTAAAACCGCGAGTTGCCCTGATGGCTGGCATGTATGGTGCAATGTGAGCCAGCCAGGAAAATAAACCAACTACAACTACAGACGAGTCAAGTGACATAGTAGTAACTGGAATGACTTTCCATCCTCATCCGAAGATGAAGATGAAGAGCCATTTGTTGCAGCCCACTCTTGAGACAGTTTGTCAGGGCCTCTTCAGCTCATTGAGAGCCTTTTCTTTCTTCGGCGGTCCTGCCGAAGCCTGAAACTTACTGAAGACTTGGCTCGAGATTTTCTGCAATACGTAGTCTTCCAACAATATACGAATTGTTGTAAGAGCATACGTGATGAATCTCGAGGGGGACGAGCGTTTCGTAAGGGACCTAATCGCGACCGCGACCGCGAGAGAGCGACTTTAAGAGTCGCGCGATTCGAGGAGTCGAAACTAAAGCCGAAAGAAACAGCATAGACACCGTTTGAATCAGCAACATTTCTACCCTCGAAATCGTAACTACAGGAACGGAACTGCCACGCGAGAAACGCGCCTACCCGAATTACTAATGTGGACAGTCCTGCCCTGACCATACCTACCTAAATCTAGCACACATACCATAAAGTTACCTACCTACCTAACCCTATATTTAAAAAATTGTAAAACTCAGTCTCTCAAACATACACTCCACGGTTCTCATTCTGAATGTCCGGGCGCAAAAGCCTACACTAGAGAGGACTCCCCGGGGTTCCTCCGACACCCGGACATAACACTCCATTCATACTCTAAATGTACATACCAGTTTCTGAAATCGTCTGACAGAGGCTAGTGTCCATTGCGTATTTTTATTACATGCATAAATATTTGTGAAATATTTAGAATGTTTTAATATATGGAATATAGTATTTAATAAAATATATTGTATGGATGTATCATTATAGAAGATTGAAAAATATTAAGATTTAAATCCATTAAGGTCAACAATTTTCAAATAAATGGTAAATTGAAATTTGATATTATTACTGATAAAAATCTAATGTTATAAAATTCTGTATGTAAATGACAAATATGTATAAAAATATCTGAAACGACGCACTTCCACAACCTAACCACACACACACATGTGGACAGTACGTCGCGCACGATTCACTAATCAATGTCAGTCGTTGATATATCGTTAAATTGTTATAAATAAAGTCATCGTGCCCCGTTGCCTTCGCTCGTGCAAATAGCACCTGGGCATGTGCATCAACTTGGGCAACGAACACGGAAAAATTAGTCTGAAAATCCTAACTAGAAAAACTGGTTAATACCTAACGGTATTTCGTATTTAATTTTTAGTTTAAATGACTCAACTTGTTATATATAATATATCAATAATAAAATACGTTAATATTGAAAAATACTATTATTCAAACAAAACTGTTACGATTGAAATTTAATTACTTAAAATGAAAGACTTTAATTAAGATTTCATGATAAAATAATTTACTTGAAAAATTGAAATGAATTCATTAAATTGTTATTCAATTATCCTTGGTCGATTCTGTCGTCAAAGTAAATATTTTAAAAGATCAAACTAGTATAAAATGCATGTTACTTTGACTCGAAAATCGACCTGTCGCGAAATGCCTTCTTGCACGTTAAATACATCATACGATGTGTTAATTAAATAAACGATCGATATTTAATAATTTATATTAATCTTGTAAATATTATTGTACAATGTCATATTATCGTTCATATTCTACTCGATCATGTGATAAATATAATGTTTCTCACATTATATTAATTCATTTTCTATTCGATCATACAATTCATACAAAGTTAATAAAAATATTTCATATATTTTATAAAAATTGTATTATATGTATTTGTAAAAATTTTATAATAATCGTAATGTGTAATATTTATTTGTGGCATTAAGAAACGCGAGTGCAAGAAGACCCTAAAACCTGCTCTAAAAAATATAACAGTTACTACTCACGGGTATTTTTCATACCCGTAGTCGCTTAACTCGTGAAAAATAGCAAGTATACAACTGGTCACCCGTGTTGATTCGGATCTTTCATCCTACAACATGGTTGGGGACCAGAGGAACACAAATAACATGCGACTCACTAATGATGACTGGAAATCATCCAAGTCCTCCATCAGTCAGCATGGCCCTGTTGGTTGGGTTCAGGATCAGGTCCCGATACTGTAAGAAAAATGCAAGAAAATTACAATTTATTGTTAGAATTACAGATTTTTAGTTAACAAATATCAAAGTATAAATTTACACTTACGTTGTTCGCTCGTGGTCCACCGCCCGATACCCCCCGGGTACTGCTGCTGGTTTCCAGAATGAGGTCCAGAGACTGTAAGAAAACTGTAAAAAAACAATTTGAATCTATTGTTAATACTGTAGAGATTTTTAATTAAAAATTTCAAAGTATAAATTTATACTTACACTGTTTGCTCGTCAAGCATCGCCCAATAGTCCTCTTCGGTGATGCAGTGACTCTAATTCCGGTAACGAGAAGTTTAAATTTCAAATTGAAAAAATAATTAATAGTATGAAGTTAGAGTACCGCGACCGAAGATTGAAATCGCCGAGCAAAGTATTCTATTTTCGCGATTCAGGAAACAAGGAGAGCCACGATGCTCTGAAAGTAATTTAAAAACTGCGTAAGAAACACTGATGCTATTATCGCGTAACCTAACTCAGACCTAAATGGCTCAGGGTCACTTCGCCCCGAGAAACAAACTTGTTGCTACGCACAAACACTGAATCTACCGGCCGCATTGCGCGCGGCCAACCAAATTTCCTGGAAAGAAAGAGACAGGAGAGAAGAAATACAACAAGCACACGTGTGTTAATTTTTGTTATAATTGTTTAAACGTTACCAATATTCCCTCCAAAATTTGTCGATTTGCCTGCCATCTGTTATGGTGTCGTTTACGCGCCAATAAAAGTTTCCATGGTGTCGAATTTCATTCAGAGACTGCAACAGAACTAAAATACAAATTAAATCATAATTAAACAATAATTGATAATAATGAGGCAATATATCAAAAGGTTAGAAATACGTACTTCGTTGGTCGCGATACACCGACACATCTTGTATTTCGAAAGGGAATTTCTTCATTTCGAATTCCAATAAGAGACTGTAACAGAAACGAAATAAAGATCCATTAAAGTACATAAACGTTTATTGTAATTAAGTAATAAATGGAAACCGTATAACAAGAGATCGTAATTAAAACGCGAGTTGTAATAATGACGAAATATGAATAGGTTAGAATTACGCACCTCGATCGCGAAACGCCGGTACATCTTGAGACGTCTTCCTACGTTAATCGTCAAAGTACAAATGGCGACACCTCGGTAACGCTCGCGATTTCGGGGGCGGGGTGGGGGGAAGGGCCGATGTCTCGCGAAGCTTGTATTACAAATCCGAGGAATGCCTCGGATAGAAACCACGAATACAAACAAATGAACGAAGGACGAGGATAGAATTCACAACTTGGTAGGAAAAAGGACAAAATTTCTCGGTTACTTACCAGAACAACGTATAATACCTTGACTTTAGAATCATATCGATGGATGGCGATACATATAACGTACAAATTAAATATAACTCACACTTTTGTCGATTTGTAATAGCAGATGACAGGATTCTTGAATTTGTTAACATTATTCACTTGGTTAATTACATGCAAATTACTTACAACTTTAACTAATCAAAGAATCGCGAATAATTCGTACTTCTCAATTCATATGCATTTACACACACTAGCCTGTTTGCCTATCACACTAATTCAGTGAGTTTCTCAACTGACCACCATCCATGAGAAGAGGCCGCTAAAATCACCTCTGAATTTTCAGGTCGGTATGGCAGACAGATTGGGCCACTTTCAGTCCATAAGGTGAAAGGTCTACTCGTATACCTCGTCTGTGCTTTCACCACTGTGCTTTCAGGACTGTTTCTAGACAAGTTTGGACCTTTGACGTTAATTATGAAGCATTTATAAGTGATATAAATTACCTATTACCTATTACCTATTACTCTATTGTTATATTAATAAATAAATTAAAACTATGTAGTTAATTCCTTTTTCACTAGCACAGGCCTGCCGTAACCTTCCGTGCGTACGCAGCTGTTCGCGGATTGCCATTCCACAGGCGAAACTTTGAACGTTTATAACGTTTTTAACGAAGCCTCGATCAACAAATTGCTATTCTTGATTTTCGTCTTATTTTTGCCTCTAGAATCTACCGTTAAAATTTTTCTCAAGCCTGGCCGAACACCCTGTATATTATGAAGCTGGTTTTCGCTTTACTAGGAAAACAATGATTCTATGATTCTATTAGTTTATTTATGTTGAAGAAAAATAATTTATTGATCGTTATATCAAGTCACCTAATGTTCTTACATTCTCTTTCGCTTATACTTGTATGAATGATTTATTGATTGCGTATGCACTTACCAATAAAGTCTTGATAATATTAAATTAAAACCCGTCAACGAGCCGATGAAATGCTGTAGCGTTGCTTCGAATTGCAAATAAAACAGTGCATGTGCATACAATAGTTAATCAACATGTGTGTAGATCGATCGAACCTGCCGACTGAGCCGATCAGCCGACTAGTCACCCGAGTTGAATAAGTGTCAGCGAGCGGTGGTAATTCGTGCTGTCCTAAAGTAACCTTTAATGGAACCAAGAAAACCGGCAAAAAATGTTTTGAAATGTGTAAAAAGTATTTGTCCATCGGCAGAGGAACTTGGCGTGATTACGAATAATGTCAAATGCGACAAATGTGGACTCATATTTCAGAACGAGCCGCGATATCGTTTACACGATCTAAAAGTACATCAGCGTAAAAATTTAGACAAAGCAATAAAAGAAAATGTAGAGTTCCACTGTCCCGTCAAGTCTTGCATTTACGCGCCAAAAGCTGAAAGACATTTTAGTAGTATGAAGTATCTTAAGCAGGTTAGTGTTTCTTTCATAAAGCTATACAAGATTATTTGTTAATTATAAAGTCATATTTAATGTTCGAATCTTTCAAATACATATATTTAGCACTATCTTAAAGTACACGCAAAAAAAACTTATGCGTGTAGTCGTTGTGAAAAAAGTTTCTCTACCGAAGCAGCTAAAGAAGGTCACGCTAGAGTATGTGGAATTGAGTTTACATGTTCTTGTTTAAAGATTTACTCTTCTTACGAAGCTTTGCTTACGCATGCAAAACGGTCCTTGCACACCATAAATGACAAATACAAAAGTTCTTTGAGGTAAGCCAATTATAAAAAACTAAAATAAATACTTAAATGTAATTGTTAATCGTTTCGACGTAATACCATTAATTTTTATTCTTATTTTAATATTTCAGCAGACGCACGAATTCTAAAGCATTGCAATTGATTTTACCATCTAGCCACGCAGAAACAAATAAACTGATTGCAATACTGCCGACGAATCAAAGCGAAAGTAAAATATCTAATTGTAGTGGTAGCAATGAGCAAAAAATTACTTCGGATATTGGTGTGCAAACAGACGAAAATAAGAGAAACAAGAGAATATCGGGTCAATTAAAACATATTAATAATGGTTGTTATTACAATGGAAAACGTGGAATATCAAAACAGACACAGACAAATATTCCTCAAAGAATTAAACAAAATGTTATGTCCATGGAAACACAGACTACGGATGCTTTCCATGCAATAAAAAGTTCACACAAGATTCGAAAACCTAGAAAAAATTGTGTATCGCAAAATTCTGATTACACATTACTGAAAGAGGACTTGAATCTTAGCAATTTCACATCCTCAAATTTATTCCCTAATAGTCCATTACCGCTTAGTCACGATGTTGGTTTACAAGATTTTTGGGAAGAAAAGAGTACGTCGGGCACTCAAACGATACCTGAAAAAGATATGTTCGAAGCTCTAAATGATAATGTTACTCAAACAGAATTTGAAACATTTTATGATCATAGTACGAATCCATTGATACAATGTGTTCCAAAAAGTACAGTCGCTCTCATGACTTTACCTTATGTTGAAGAAACGGCAACAACTGTTGGAGGATATTCCTTTGTGCCATCGAATAGTATATCAAGATCAGATCCTATGCTTACGGATAAAACTTTCGATGATAAATTTAGCAGTATAGAGACTCAGACGGAGCAAGCTTATTCTCAATCATTTTTCGATTCTGATACTTTAACAAGATCATTTGCTTTGAGTTCTAATATTGAAACGCAAACTACTAACAATCTTGATAACATGGAACAACTATTATATAGTAATACGTGCACGCAAACTTGTAACGATATAATACCGTCCGACTTAGGATTATCTAATATTCAAACACAAACAGCATGGACCGAACTCGAGGACACTACCGTTTCTACCGAAACGCAAACGAAATCCTTAATATGCGAAACTGGATGCAACATTTCGATAGGTGTATGTCGTTCCTGGCTAAGTACTCAAACTAGTCACACTGAAACACAAACAGACTTACTTAGTATCTTCGAAGGTCTTCAATAATCAAGTATTTCATTTTTATGCGCTATATGTATAGCGATATAATCATCAATATTTACAAAAGCATATTTCAAGTATAAACTCGAAATAATTTAGTTTCTATTATAGATTGATTACTTTTTTTATGCTATCTAGTACTTTGGTATTTCATATACGTTTTACAAACTAACGATGTACATTCCTGTGTACGTGCAAATTTTTTAATTAAATATTCCAGACTATTTTCCAGAAAATAGTTAATTTACTCTCATATATTTAACGTATAGTTTATACATATGTTAATAATAAAAATATACTGTAGTAGCAGTGTAATTCTGTTATATGTAACTTGTTAATAAATCTATAAATTTAAAAGCTACTTCACCAGCGTCCTTATTAATTTAAACTTTCAAGCGACAAATAAGCCTTAAAATCTTTAATGCATTTTTTTAAACATTTTCAAATTTCTAGAATAATGTTTTTTGTTTCAAATAGTTTAATTTTTAAATCCTTCAAGTTTATTACCTTTTTATGCCTGAAATCGTAATTGTAATAGTTAAACTTAAATATTACGAATTGATTTTCTCTCGCAAATAAAGACAACTTTTTAAAAAAAAGAAAGCACGGCTTGTTGATCCTTTTTGGCTTGAAGAGTTTTCAGGAAGAGGTGTCAGAAAAGTTACCACAGAGATAACTGACTTGGCAACACAAGTCAAGGCACACCGGAAGAAGAGGGGTGTCACTGGACCCTTATGTCGTGACATTACCAAGGATTAGTGCTGCTTTTCTCATGATTACTGTAACGCTTTTCCATAAAAGGTATGGCCGGGCCGCTGTATGTGGATGAATTTCAGGTTGAGGAATGTTACGCCTCCAAAAATTGTTTTTTAACAATTACGTGGGAATTGTATTATGAATCCTTACCAATATTTCGCGTTACAGATTTTTATCAATGCGTACATATAAAAGTTAAAATCTGTAGACTTTTGCGTAGAGTTATTTTACGATACATGTACCTACGTATCGGTAAGACACTTTTTTTTTTATGCGCGTTTGTCGATAAAAATTAGAACGACATTTGAAAGGGTATGCTTTGGTAAGCAGGAGTGATGATTTATAGCTATTATGTATATTTGTGAATGCGTAAATTGGAAAACGAGAGGTATTGACACATGAAGATACAACAGATATGATATGAACATTGTGCTTTCCAATAAAATGTATTATTACTAATCGATTTCAGAAAGAATTTTAAACATGTGAACGTGAACGCGTGAATTCGAGGAACTTATTAGCACAGGCTGGGATATGTTTCTTAGAAGAAATGAAACAAAGTGTACAGAAAGGGGAATATGCAGAATTGTATTAAAGTGCAGGACCAGCAGCATTATCTTCATCAGAATCCGGTAAAAGATCTTTGGTCCGGTCTTCTATCCTATCTACATTCTCGAGCGCAGAAGCTAGTACTCTTAAATTGTCCACACCAAACATTAGTTGTCTGTAAGAATATTAACATATTATGCTATAGCTGAAGTTATATAAAGTTTTTTAATAGAAAACAAAAAAATCGTGTCCAATAAAAATGTACACAATTTTTACCTCAGCGACGCTTCTGCCGATGAAGCAGCAGTTCTTAAATCATTAGCTAGCCTTCTTACTTTTCGATCTACACTCAAAGAACCACACTCTTTTTTACTCCTTGTTACAATTCCATTTTTAAGGTCCTTATTTTCCAATCGTAACCGTAATATCTCTGTCTACATTGAGATTACACTTCTTCATATGATAATTGCGTGCTTCGTAAATAATGCAAAGTAAAATTAATACTAACCGTTAAAGCTTTTATTTCCTTTTTTAACGATGTAACTGTACTTTCTGCATTTACTGCTCTTCTCTGTAGAAATGAAATTATACAATTATGAAAATAAATCGAAAGTTGGAAATATACATAGATATAATTTTATGCTTACAGTACTACGTTTTAGATTATCCTCAACCTGTTCCATGGCTTTCTCAAGATGCACTGTTTCTTCATGCTCTGCTTCCCTTCTAGATGCCAATTTTGATTCCAATGATTGAATCCTACATAATAAACAACACACGAGTTATTAATATAATCTAACGTTACAAATACCAGTATTCTCATAATTACCTCTTGGACTTCTCACTGACTTGATTTCGAGTTAGTTCCAATTCATGACGTAATCTTTCATTTTCTAACAATACCTGTAATAAATTTTAATACATTACACGTTACCTTCTATTTTAATTATTACTTAACGACACATTTTTCTCAGAAAATTATTAAATCTATCATACTCGTCTCTCTATGGATTCAATGCTGTTTGGGATAGTTCCGGAATCTGTAGACAGTGTTGCCCTATTATGAATAGGATCGTCGTTTAAAAAATCTGGTAAAGACTTTGGAACATTTGTTTCGTTTGTTCCGGAACAATCTCTTGCTGCAATATTTGAACTAGAAACAGATTCGGTTCCAGGTATTGGTAAATCTAATGGAAATCCTATATAACAAAAATTATATGTATAAAACTTATTTATTTGATAATTGTCAATACGTTGTCTTATTTTCTAACTACCTGATGATTCTGGATGTTCTGTAGAGCCTGTATCTACGTTATGTCTATTGTAAACAGGTAAATTTAAATCAGCAGGACAACCTGCGTTCGGTATAGACTGAGTTCTATGAGCTAAACCTTTGTCTAGACTTCCAGTTAGGTCAAATGGAAGATCGCACAATACTGGATCGCTTTTCTTCGATTCGTTTCTAAGTCGAGTTTGCCTCTGTTCCACGCTGAGTGCAAAATCAGGAAGATTATCTGCATCTGGTATACCTTGCTGTTTGGATTCATGATTCAGGTAACATTGTTCTATAACTAAATGATCTTGCACAAAGTCGGGTAATTCTGTTGGATTACGGGAATAAACTGTGGAATCTTTTTCCAAATTATTTGGACTTGTTGTTGGAGGGGAATAAACTTTTGGACGAGCTCCTGCATTATAATAATTTGTTTGCGAATTATTTTTTAGGAAATGTTTAAAACTAAAAGGATTCTCTTCGCGTCGTATAGTATCTTGCCCTATAAAATAAATATATATATACACATATACATACATATATATATAAAAAGAAAGTAATTAAACTAATTATAAAATTAATTGTCGTAACGAGTACAATGAAATCTAACCTGTTTGAGTATCTGTTTCAATGCGACTTCTACCAAAATGTTCTCTCGACGTATTTCTACAACTTCGACATCCCATTGTTACATCTTCTTCAGAAGACGAAGATAACGACGTAAACATTACCTCGCCGACATGACGCCTTATATTTTTTGATACAGAATGATACGATTCATACCTTTTTTTATGATTCGCCATCACTTATGCAGAAGATCAACTTTACCGACAATCGTATCATTTGCGGTGCAGTCAAAGCTGCACTTGACATTTGTCACCCGCTGGCTGTGCTCGGGTCAGGTTAGTCATACGTCTTTTTCTCTCTTTCTTTATTCACTCACTCAGTATGTCGTGAACGTAAGAGAAACACGCACGTACATACGTACCTTACCTATCAATCTTTTCTGCCTATGTTTTTATCTCGTAACCCAAAGTTTCAATGATTTATACATATGTATATAACTTCCTATCTGAAATGAGTTATAAGTTGTTACATATATAGGTATGTATACGTAATAGATATATATGATATAGATACACACACACACACACACACATCAATTGATGTAAAATTGGCTAAAATCCTGTAAAAAAAAAAAATTTATAGCGAATATTAATAATTGTGTTAGATTCAGTCAATATTCACTATTGCATTAAAATTCGACAGAGCGTTAAATTTTGACACGTTCCTATGTGTAACAGGTGCTGGAATTTTAATTTTACAAAATAGGTTATCATCCACGTGAGAGTATCATTAATCATAACAATTTTTAAACGATTTTACGGATGTACACGGTGATTTCAACGCGATGTCTCAAGAAAAACCTTGTCGCGTGTGTACAGATTTTAAAACATGGGCAAAGATTCAAAAAAAGACATTCGAGTCCGAAAAGGTACAGGTAAAATTTCTTAAATAAATGTTTTCTACAAACTTATTATATTCTTTACGATCGTGTATATCTATTTATACAAATTAATTGAAATAAGAGTTAATTTTATTCTATTTTTTATTATTTAATACTATACTTACAAAATATTGATATTTGAGTTGTTATCTTTTTATAAATGTATGATATAGGAATAAAAATACAATACTCATAATATACAAACTACCGTATAAGTTAGTAATTGTTATACATTCCATGATAAAAGCGATATATAATTTGTACAAACTAAAAGATAAGATTATATCTGTCTTGAAAATAATTTGAATTATTTGTATCTTCATGTAAGTTTTTTTAAACAGGAATCTGAGAAGAAGCAGGAAAAAAGTTCATCTTTAAGTAACAGACGCGACGATTGTCCTTTAGATAAAGATGAATTAGGTTCAAGGACATGGTCATTTTTACATACTATGGCAGCATATTATCCTGATCATCCAAACGAAGAACAACAGTCAAATATGACAAAGTTTTTTTATACATTTTCCAAATTTTATCCCTGTTACGTATGTGCACAAGATTTGCAAGAACAATTGAAACACAATCCACCACAGACTGACTCACAGAAAAAATTGAGTCGTTGGCTTTGTAATATACATAATGAAATAAACAAGAAACTTGGAAAGCCAAAGTTTGATTGTAATTTTGTTGACCAAAGATGGCGAGACGGCTGGCTGGATGGTTCGTGCGACTGATAGTAAATAATAATTATTCTTGGCTTTAAATTTTTAAGAAAGACCTACGCGCGATGTAAAATATTATGTAAGTCAATTGTTGTAAATACTAGTTTTGTAAGAAGAAAATAGCTGTAGACGTTAGTATCGCATGTAAATCCATATTCATCCTTATAGATAAATTACACTCGGATGTTAATGCGTTTTTTGTTAATTACGAGTGTTGAGAAAATATTAATAAAAATAGACTCATTATGCAATTATAATTATGTTAATTATCACCTGTTCTAGAGTGTGTTTACTCTTAAAATCGTGAAGTAGATGGTGGTAGATGCAAAGTGGTAAATGCAGAAGATGCTGTTCTAAATTGTGGTTCGTAACTGTGGTCCTGTCCCTCATCACCAATTGGCATAACCTGACACGTTCTAATGTGAAATGGAAAACGTTTGTTAGCCATAGATGGTCGGGTGATGTACAAAAATATTACGTGTCCCATAAAAACAATCCATAACGAACATCCCTTAGCAACGCTTTCTCTAACCCATTCATCTACTAATAAAGTAATGCAGAGTACCTATGGAATTATAAGTAGATTTTTATAGATATTGTGGAAAAATTAAAACATTATCTAAAACTATATACACATATACATATACATGTACACACGCGCGCACAGAAATATTGTGTATTTATATATTTACACTATGCAAGTCGATATTACGTACAGTTATTTTGTATAGTAATATTTTATATTATCATAGAGAAAATTTGATAATATGTTTATTATATACCGTTAGCGGATGACACAGGAACCATGCTGATCCCAAAGAAAATAATGAACCATAAAAATGAAGCTTTGTTGACATTTTTTTAATCGTCTTGAGGCAACGAAGAGAAAAAATGACCCATGCTATCAGTTTCAATGCTATTAGCATATAACCTGGAGGTGATTCGTATATATACAATACCAATCCAGGATCAAACACATCATATTGATATATATATAATGAAAATTGACAGAAAGAATGGAGACAGGCGAAACATATAAGCCATCGAGTTTGTCTTGGCGTTAAAGTACTTTTAGTTACTGTAAAACCAAGCGCAAGTAGTAACATAAGTATGGTATACAAAATATCCGAACATGCTTCCAAGAGTTGACCCATTAAGGAAACATTTGCTATTGTAATTCCTCTTAAACCAAGAATAGTATAGCTATAAATCTCAAATAGTATTCCCACTAATTGACAAAGCAAAGAAGTTACAAATATTTTATACGAAACGTGTAGAAGTCTTCTTGCCCGTAATTGCATGGCTATGTACAAACTTAATATTACAAGTATAACATAAATGAAACTAATTACTATCAACTCTGGCAGTATATCTGAAATGAAAATAGATTCGATTAAACAATATTGAATTGGTTTAAATTACAGTAAAGTTACTTGCAGAATTCATCTGCTGAAAAATGTTCTCTCCAAAAACTGCCATGCGGCGCATTGGTTAGCGATATCCAATATGAGACGTTCAATCCGGTTTTTAAGGAGCAATCTGCTAACGCGATGAACCACCATCTCGGACGAGATGATCGAAATCTTCGGTAATTAGAGCATCGTATTACTGTGTCTTCTTCAACGCATCCTGATTTTGTCGGAAATAATGTTGATAATGGTACTATTTGACCAATTCCATCCCAAAGTATAGCTTCCTTCTCGATGCAAGTTTTGTTTGAGGGATAAATACTTTGCCATTGATCAGGTGCATCATAATATAACAGTATTTTTAAATCATTTTCTTCGTTTCCGAACTCAAATTCGTACCGAAACGTGCCTTGTTCCGTCAAAAAGCAGAACCTCGCTAAAAATGCCCAATTCTGAAATAAACAAAAAAATGCCCAATTCGTCTCACTATAAATAATAATATAAATTTTAGAAATGGTTAACAAATAATATTAACTATTACTGAAAGTAACAGTATTTAAATGTTTTAATAAATATTGCTTGAAATATTGTAAATTAATTTAAAGACTCCTTTTCTACATATGTGTAATACAATACTTGGTATTAATATCGAGTTCAGTATAGTTATAATTATTTTAAAAAAGTTACAAACGGAAATACAGAATGTGCGATATACGCGCGCGCGCGCGCACGCACGCACGCACGCACGCACGCGCTCGCACGCATCATACATGCAATAATATTGACTATCTTTGTTAATTAAAAATCAAGTGACTGATTAAATGTAAGAATGCTTTATACATATAGTTTGTCAAAGATTGCTTATAGTACTTCGCGTGTAACTAGGCGTCCTTGAAGAATTTTGGTCTCCGAATACGTAAATAAAAATAGGAATACTATGTCAAAGAACAATAATAGATTAAACATTATTGACACTCTACTGCACAATTTCTGTGGACTAAAATGTTGTCTACGTATCTGTTACACGTTGCCTGCTGCTTTTCTTATGATCAATATTTTCCTACCTATTAGAACAATGCATTTGAATGAATGAATATGTATATGGATCGTTGTAAATTATATTTTTGATAAACAAACGTAATAGAAAAAATTTAAATTAGAAACAAAACGAATTCGTTAGTCTAAATTATAGTTGTCTCTTATTTTTTAATTGTATTTCCAGTAAACCAGAATTCTTCTACAATGATGGTACGTATCATGTCGTATGACCTTGACATTTACTTACAATTGTATTACAATATTGATTTATGGAAAGTAATGTGTATATACGTACATACACGTATACTTTTTAAAATATAACATTAAGTTAGAGGCTTTCAAAATCAAGTAACCGAATATTTTTACAACGTTACTTTGCGCTTTGATGTTATCGCACGTAAATAATATTGTAACTTTACTGTAATTGTAAAATTTTTAAGAGATTTTAATTTAGATGTATAGTTTGTAGAGTATTTAAATCGAATTAAACGTTTTTAGAATTTTTGTCCATTTATTTGGAAATGTTCTAAATCCGCCAGCATTTTGGAAATGTTCCGGGCACATTGGAAATCCGGATGGCAAAACGCCCAAGTTTGTCGTGGAATAGTTCGTTATTTTCAACGCTAGATGGCGCTTATTTATCGACCTCAAACCCCCTGGTGCTAAAACGCCCAAGTTTGTCGTGAAATAGTTTGTATCGTCCACGCTAGATGGATTTCTCGACAAACTTGGGCGTTTTAGCACCAGAGGGCGTGAGGTTTTGAGGTCGAAAAAAAGCGCCATCGGAGAATCGAGAAAGAAAGCATGTGTCAGTTTAATTTGTCGACTTTCCGAAACTCCACGAGCTCACGTATGCGTGATCTGGGATGAGGGATAGTGCACCGGGTTCTGAATCTGGCATTTCTGTCCTAACCTCGTGTGTGGTAAAAGTGAACTCATTTATTTTATGTTTTACACCATTCTACATTTAATGAATATTGTGATTTTTGATACTACGCATTATTACAAATTTATAATTTAGCTTGCAAACTATTACTCAATTTTGTTATTAATTCGCTTGAAGATTTATAGAACGATATAAATAAATTATGAAGAATGATAAACAAAATTGCAGGGGTTTTAAATGTAAATATATATATATATATATATGTGTAATATTTTATCTATCAGTTTCATGAACGCTTTACTTAATCAAATTAGTTTTTATACGGACGTTTAATTTCTAGCATTGTGGATTCGTTTTGACAAAGAAAACACAGATGAACATCAATTATATTTTAAAGAACATTCTATTAGGAAACAGGATCCTCGACATTCAAGAAAAAGGACATTGTTTGTATTGAACATACCTCCTTACGTTACAACCAATGTTCTGACAAGTGTCTTTAGCGAACTTTGCGGGACAGTTTCTAATCTGTATTTTACAAATTCGAAGGGATTCAAAGCAGCATATATAGTATTTGAAAAAGAGTCTGCTTTAGAGAAAGCATTAGAACTTGCTGCAAATTGTATAATAACATTAAATAATAAAGATAATATATGTTTAACAGGATTGGCAAGTGCGTTATGTTAATATTTTTCTCAGTTTACTTTTATTTCTATATAATTGACTGAAATTGTTACGTTTACGCAAATAGAATGGTGCAAAGAATATAACGATTCGATATACAATGAAGACAAAATGAGAAAAGAAATTGAAGATTACATGTGTAATTATGACAAAGAAATTGCCAATAATACAGCAAATGCAAAACTTGTCGAAGAAGAAGCGAAAGATAACGATGGTTGGGTAACTGTATCTGGACGAAAGAAAAGAAGACAGTTTCCTCTTTCTAGAAAGGAATGTACTACTAATAAAATCCAACGTAAAGAAGAGCAAAAAAATAAGAAAAAAGAACTGCTTAACTTTTACACTTTTCAAATTCGTGAAAGTAAAAAACAAAGTAAGTTTCATTTCATATCGTTTTTCTGTTAGATTCATATGCCGAAAGTATTATACTCTGTTGGTTTTTAGATTTGGCAGAGTTAAGAAAGAAATTTGAATTAGACAAAAAACGACTACAAGATTTGAAATCAAAAAGGACGTTTAAACCATTTTAATTCTACAAGTATAATAAAACATAGGGTTTTAATACTAAATACTTTGATGCATGATAAATGTAAATAGAAGGTTTTTAATTTCAACATGAAATAGACGTTTATAACTAGACTAGACTCGACATGTTTATGTTTCGCCCCCTTCCTCTTCAACCAAGCCTAAGCGACAAAGTCACTAGCACCGGTTACCCTTTCTTAATATTACGTATGTAAAAAATATTTCTAACAATGATATTATAATATCACACACGCACACGCACACGCGCACGCGCGCGCGTTCTTTAGCGGAGCGAGGGGTTTTTTTTGTTTTTTGTTTTGTTATACTACTGTTTTTGCTTGCAATCTGGAATGATCGCCTGCATGTTTGATTGAAAAATAGGCATTTTAATGGTTTAAATGTATGCAACATGTTTTAATAAGCATCAAATAAATAACGTATATTAATCTAAACGGTAATTTCGTGAAAGCTACAGGAAAGGTGTATGTGCCCAAGTACATACGCGATATACATATGTACATATATGACATACATGTACCGATCGATGAACGTTTGCTAGAATATTGTTAAAGACAGAAACACTGTAATTTTGTAGCATGCTATGAATAAAAATAATCGAAAGGCAAGCGAAATGGATCAGTTGCAGAAACGTAGGATTCTTTGTTCCGTGATTTCGATGCGTTGAGAAAAATCCCTTCCTTTTTAAGGGCCTTACTTGTAATGTAAGAAGAGTAGGGAGTTGCACCAATCGGGGCCCCTTATTCTGGTTCCCCCTACCCGTAACTTCTGCAATTCCATTTTCAAACGTATCATTCCGCCACATTTTAGCTTGTGATTTCATCGCCGGTTAAGTTACCGCTCTTCTTTTCTCATCGAACGTTTATTAAAACATTATTAAAATTCCAATTTACGTTTTATCAAGTTGAACCGTCATCGATCGAAGAATAAAAAACTAATTTGTTCGGTGGCCCTGGATGGGTTTGAATTCAGTCCACGTTTCATTTATTCTATTCGTGACTAGATCCACACTCATCCAAGGAAACCGAGCTTCGAAGTCGATCTTGAAGGAATACTACATGTAAACCTTTTGCAAGAACTCTTCTTTTCATCGTATACACTTTACTCGGCATACAAACAAGGTAAATAATATTAGGAGAAAGAATTGGAAAATTTACATTTGTTACGCAAATTCATTTCCGTCTATATGGAAAGGGAAGTGAAACTTGTTTCGTGTTAAACTCCAATGGTGTTTTTACTTGTCTCGAAATTATTTTTATATAAAGAAATTTTTTTCAAGATTCTAGTACATTATTCTATACATATATACGAATTTACGTTATTTTACGTTCTTTAAAGGAATACACAAAAGACTCGGTGGCCCAAGCTAATGGCTGCAAGATTCCATTCAGTTTCTTTGTGTGCGAACACCTGCCGTATTTCCCCACCAACGATCTACCGCTTTCCATTGGTAGCAATAATTCGCCCTTAACCTCACCCATGTCCCTGTCATCCTTTCTGAATAACGGTAAAAGCTTGCCAATACACTTGAAAGATAACCAACCGCCTTTGGCCGTTTATTACACTATATAGAACATTTACCTCCATACTCCATTTCGTTTCTCTTCTTTAAAATATTACTTAACCAATGATGTTCTCTTAATTATAAAGGTATACGATTACCGTGATTTATCTGGAAATGATGAGAACATACGCAACGTATGCATCATATTCCGTAAGTAATTCTGACAATGCTCCATCGATGAATCTTCTTAATATCGTGATATATATTTAGCAACATTTTCATTTTTCTACGCAAATAGCGAATTTTAAAGGTTAAAGCTTTCATTTTCAAATCGTTTAAAATTTCTCAATTTTGAGGTAATGAGCGCGATTGAAAAAGTTTGGTTATTTTCGACGCGATTAATTTTAAATCGTGTATAGCTCTTCGCAAGATTTAATATTTTCCAGGCGATTTCAAGTATGTACTTGTTTAGGCCATTCCAACACCAAAGAAATTCCAACAACTAAGCGTCGCCGACGCAATTGAAAAAATGAATTTATTGGTAGACATAGTACGAATACAATATGAAATTACAATGTACACACATATATACAGGCAATTATCAACTAATAATTTCTTCGAATAGTGTTCGCTTAGATGCAACAACGGCCGTAATTTTCTCGAGAAATGTGAAATCTAAACAAGTTATTTTAACTTTACGATAGTAAGTGTTTGCAAAATATGAATTTTTTATGTGCTAATTTTACAGTACGAAGAAAGGAAAATTGACAATACATTGTATTTTATAGCACGAATTTTTTTGTTCAATATTTGTAATCCATGTATCAGGTGTTTTGAGATTCTAAACTTAATTGTGCTATGCACGAATGCTCGTCTTGAATTTCAGTTTCGTAAGTTATGTCCGGATCTGAACGTATTTCGTCTATCGCTCGCCTAATTTGAATCCGTAATTGGCCAGCAACTTTCCGTACTGCTGTATAATTTTGTTTTATTTGTTTTATGCACGGTAATAAGCCTTTCCATGGAGCAACGTTCGTGTGAGAAAGATAAAGTTCTTTCCATAATTGAATACTAATTGGTGCAACACTAGGCCAAATAACGCCTGGATTTGGTTCATATAAAGGATTTAACCATTTCTCTAGTACTTCTGGTTGATTTATGTACGACCATAAGCTACACGTTCGTTCTGATAATCCAAGTTTGACTCTCTCTGCTTCTGTATCACCTAAAAAGAATATGTAAAAAAATTTTTAAATACCGTAAGAAAATTGCGTATTAATCGTAAAAACAAAATTACTATATAATTGCGCTCCCACGCTTCTATATATACCTAGGAATGTTCCATAGTCGGAACAGTACGCATGATTATATAATTCAACCAACAATTCTATCGTATACTCGAAGCTAAATTGGAATTGATAATGAAGCTGATAAAGACAATCTAAAAAGAGAAGGAAAGTTGGAGCATGTGTTGGATTTTGTGAACTCGAAGGATGATAAGGCCCATGACGTGTGCGGCTAAAAAACTCGTGTCCTGCTTGTATCCATTCACGTTCGATCAAAGCTTGAAGACCTCGCACTGTTCTGCAGTCAGGATTTAATATCGCTTGCGCCAAGCTGGTCACCACTAAAGTCGAATCTCTACCAGCGCTTCCTGTTGTTCAAAATATAATAAATATCATTGCAACAATTATTTCAATTAACACTCTTAATATAATTATACTTGTCGATTATATACCATGAACTAACACAGCTGCAACTTCTTGATGAAGACACTGAGCAGTTACACAAGCAGCATTTAAAGCACTTTGTACAGCAGACAGCCATCCACCATTATCGAGTCTTGAAAGCCACTGAGAAGTCGAACACGTTATGTCGTTACAAGCTTCTACCAATTTAAAAAAACTATCTGCTAAATCGTGCGGACGTGGAACTGCTTTGTGCACTTTTCGCCACTGTGGATAAGCAGCGTCCATTTCTGTACCGCCACCTCTGGCTTTTGAGCTTTGAGCTTGACTAATGGATCTTGTATCTACTATGTAACTATAGAGAAATCTTACATTAGCAATAGTCTATTATCGGTAACTTTAACAATCGATGTTACATATAATGTACTATTTACCCGCGTCTTCCTGGACCCAACACTGCGTTTAATAATCTTTCGTCTTCTTTACACCTTTTACTGGTAGAGCCACACATTGGTTGGCTACTTCTTAACAAGATACTCTGTAATATTTATTAAAGCCTTGTTAAATGCCTATAGAACATGCTTGTCTCTTTTTTCACGCTTTGATATTTCGTATAATATTATTTCATACCCCTCCTTCGTGCCTGTAACACAAAACAGGAAATCTTCCGCCGTCTCTGAAACTAGCAGAAAATATAATAATTTTATCCTCTATGTGACGAGGTACTATAACAGCAGAAGGATAAGAATTGCAAACTTTATAGTCTTTATTTAAATAACTTATACGCCATTCGTCTGCATGAGCAGTTAATAATCTAGACCACTCTGAAACAGGAGTAAACGCGGTCCAGCCATCTTCTATTTGTACCGTGATATTATTTGTAATTTGTGGTCTATTGAAAAAAGGATATTGTAATATTTGCTCTGCAACAAAAAAAGAAAAACGAGAAATCTCTAATCTCGGAGATAAAGGGTTAATGTATTTTACGCAGAAAATATATTTACGTATTATACCTTGCGAAGTTAACTTTTCTATAGATAATGCAACATTCGTTAAGTCATCCGTTGAAATAATATCTAATTGGAGGATTCGAAAATCTTTACATTTTAATATAATACTACCGCCTGAACTTTGGGTGTTTAATTTCTTTTCTATCAGATCAATGTTTCTGTACAGTAGCTAAAAGAATACAGACAGACGAATAAATGTTTTATTTGCAACCAACAAATTGACACTCTAAACAATAATATATATATATAGTAATAAAATAATTATATTTATAAAATGTACCCAAAGTTCTTGCCCATCGTCTTGTCGCGAAGATAAAAGAAGATGGTGACTACTAATACACAATGTCCCATCTATGGATTTACTATTTCCATCACTTTTATCCGTTAACACGACATTGTCGA
Source organism: Colletes latitarsis (assembly GCF_051014445.1). Lineage (NCBI taxonomy): Eukaryota > Metazoa > Arthropoda > Insecta > Hymenoptera > Colletidae > Colletes > Colletes latitarsis. Next base: position 38,834,620 of record NC_135138.1, read on the forward strand.
GATTTGGAATTAATATTAAGTCACCAAGTTCCATTATATGTTTCGATCAAAGATCAATCAAAGTATCAATCGTTGATGATTTTTAAGCAAATGTAAATGTTTTGACAGCTCTGCATAACCTAACGTCCTTGTCTCACTAAATTATTGTACAACTTCTCTTTAGTAAGTTAAAATAAAACAAATGTAAACTTATAGAAAATTATGTACACTTTTTCGATTGTTCAATTTGCCTTCTTTTAATATCCATTGTTCGAAGATATTTCAAACATAAATTAAAGTCAATTGTCAATGGTCACAATGCTGTTTACTTTTCGTTCGTTCATCGCTTGCGCATACACATTTTATCACACACTTTCATAGTTTTTCGTACGTGTATTAAAGAAAGAACGCATAGAGGGAAGCACATATTGTGCATTTATATAACCTACTATACACTATGACGTAACTAAAGTAATATTCTATACTGCAATTTCTTATTTATTTGGTGAACTTATTAAGGAATATGGTGAGATTTATTAGTAAACGATCACCAAGTATTATTTACCCATCTTTCTATTATTACGAAATGTATCTAACAAATAGAAAGAAGTGTTAAAAATATTTGGACATATAGTAAACCTATAATAAAGACAGCAACGAACATTGTATCGAAGGGTGATTATTTGTAATATGTACAATGCACATATACGCAAATAAATAAATAAGTACATTTACACGCGCGCGCACCACACCACACCACACACACACACACCCACACACCCACACACACACACAAATTGTGGACAAATAACATAGGTATGTATTATTTATTGGTACGTGTAATTAAAGTGTAATTACATTATTGAAAATGTAAAAAATTTGAAGAACAAAAAATTGACGAGCGTTATTTTCGATAGATAGCCCATAAATACAAACGCACCACGTGGTTCTAGTAATTAAAGTTAGTGTCAAGAGATGGACACACCAGCGTCAGAAACCGGATTTTTAGGAGGGAGAAGGAATGCTCATGCTTTTTGATGTAATGTCTTATTGGTAAGTGATATATCTCGCTTATCCATGTTGTGAGATTTGTACGAAAGGTGGTTTATTCGCCCTGCGAAATTTTTTTTATAAGTTATAAAACGTCCAAAACATTTTTGTCATTTAAATAACTGAATTCATATACGAACTCCATAGATGGTTATTGTCTTGTTTGGTTCATTATAATGCAGGATATATGTAGTCTAAAGCACGTTTGTACAGTTACTATTATTATGTGCTATACCATGCTATCGTCAATCAATATATAGTGCAAAAACATAATGTTGTATTTCATATAATGCTATTAAAATATATCACAAGCAAAATTTTAATAAGGGCAAATACTTTAATTTCTTCTGTTGTTTCATTATTAAACGTCAACAGTGTATTATCATAGATTTAAAACTAAATAAATAAAAAATTAGTATTGTTTAAGGTAATTAAAAAATATGTATTGCACAATTTTGTTTACTTCTCCTCTGCAAATTTGATTCTTTGCATAAAAATAGGTATGCTGAGTTTTTTATTATATAACTGACTTATTAATTACTTTGTTTGTATTTGATGTCTATGTAGAAAAATATATTCAGTTTCTTATTTAAGATCAATCGTAAAGATAAGAATTATTTGCAAATTTTATTTCAATAGGAAAGATATTCTTCCATAATGTATGAATGTTCTTTTATTTATGTAATTTCTAATCGTTTTATTTTCTATTTCTGTGTTTAAGTAAACATATATTCAAGTAAACGCATGCGATGTGTCAAAATGTCATCTGTAGAAGACGAAGGAAGTTTTTCAACTTCTCTACAGCTAGAAAATCCAGCTGTACCTGAATCGCAACAGGAAAATTCACAATCGAATATTCACGAGAATCAAAAAAATTCCATCGATGCTCCTAGTAGGGGAAAAGGTAAAAGCTCAATTGCAGATGCAACTAATAGTATTAAAAACATAGCGGATGTCACAAACTGTGATAAGGAAAAACGTGAAGACGAGGTAATTATCCTCGACAGCAGCAAAGAAGATGTTGATTGTAACATAGATAAAATAGAACATGTTCAGAAGACAGGAAAATCAAATATAATACCCTCTATATTGAAAAATGATTCCAAGATTAATAAGAGCGATAATACAAAAGACACTATGATTAGGAGCGGCCATAATTTGAAAAGAAAACATCGCAATTTTCTGTGAGTGTAGACAGTTTCTATTTTTAATATGTATATCTTTCCTTAAACAAATTCTGTCTGTACCTGTTTTAGTATCGTTTGCTTTATCTCGATAAAGTAAGCTGAAAACATTTTAGGTTGCTAGGAAGTGAACTTTTATCTTTCTTCCGAATATTTACAAAATAATGTATTGGCTATGTATAGGAAATAAAAAAGGAAATTGCCTTTTCAGTACCGAAGATGGAGATTTAGAGGAAAGTAGCTCAAGAAGTAAACGAAGAAAGAAAAATACGAGCGACAAATTTTGTTGGAGGTGTCACAAAGAATCCGTAGAAGCATATTGCAGTGCTTGTCCTCGATCGTGGCATCGCAGATGCATAGGTATGCAACCACAGTCTATTCAAAATTGGATATGCGGAGAATGTGCAGCTATTCTACAAGCAGAGAATGCAGAAACCCGTTCTACAGCTATGGCACAATTATCGATTGATCAGCTCTGTCTATTATTAAAATATGTGGTTGAAAGAATGAGGGAGTACCCTGGTGTAGGTATTAGCTTCTTATTCGCATCAATATTTTATTCTTCCATTTGGTTAAATTTTAAGGCTCTGTTGTTACAGTCGGAACCATTCTGGAAACCAGTCGAACTTTCCGAAGTTCCAAATTACCTAGAATACGTGGTAAAACCAATGGATTTGAATCTTTTAGAATCAAACGTGCGATCTAAACTTTATGGTAGTACGGACGCGTTTATGGCTGATGCAAAATGGATCCAGCATAACTGCATTGTATTTAATACGTGTACGTATGCAATATACATATATCGTAGATTATGTTTGATTAATTAGGATAATTAATATCACTATGGAATTTCAATAATAAACTTTTAATTATGCAGGCGGTGGTGTGTACACCGACACATCTAAATTAACGAATGCCGCAAAACAAGTAATTAAATTGGCGCGTCAAGAAGTATCAGAAATCGAAGCTTGTCCCGATTGTTATGCTCATGCCCGAAATTTACCCAGACCCCAGCCGTCGTGGTTTATCGAGCCTTGTCGTCGTCCTCATCCACTTGTATGGGCCAAATTAAAAGGTTTTCCGTTTTGGCCAGCAAAAGCTATGCCTCGGATAAATTCTCAAGGTTTTGTAGACGTACGTTTCTTTGGCGAACACGATCGTGCGTGGGTATCGCCACGAGATTTATTCTTATATTCTAAAGAGCCGCCGGTTCCGCTTCCGCGTAAACGGAGATTGGATATGGAAGAATGCGTTAGAGAAATAACTCGACATTGTCGTAAGCTCGAAATTGTATTTGGTCAATTTAAATTTGCACCTCCCAAGGTCCAATACAATCCACACGACCCGATGCAAATTAAGTTGATGTTACCAAATTATAACCCACTTCGCTGCAATTATGGATATTCACAATTTTTGATTCCCAGAAAAAAGTCGATTCTAAAAAAACGACTGCACGTTAAAATTAAATCGAAACCCAACTCGGAGACAATTACCAATTCTGATACTAACACTAGGACGTTATTTGATTTTCTCACAAGCACCAAAGAAAGTAAAATTGACGCTAAAGCGTCGAAAGTGAAAGAACCTGATCAGTCGAACGAAGTCGAATTGATCTTGATTACGAGTAGCAGTCCGAGTACTTCTACGGATTTAAACGAAACAACAGAAAGAGAAAATAAGGAGGAGGGCAGAAAACTTGACGAAAGTGAACCAACAGTTTCGAAAGTAGCGAAGAAAAAAGAAGCGAAGCCGAGTTCAAGTAAAATCGATGGAAATGATATAAACAAAAGTAATATGAACAAACGTGATTCGAGCGAATTAAACATTATGACATTAGAACGGAATAATAACTCTGAAAACGTAACGAACGATAATACAAAATCTTTGATGAATTTGTCAAAAGAGACAATAATGTCCTTAGATAGCGACTCGATGGACGACGTTCAAACATCGAAAAAGGAACAATCTCTCTTGACAATTAACCTTAATAAGGAAGATACCAATAAAAATTTATTAAGCTCGCAAAGAAATAACTTTAAAGGTACAAAAAACGTAGTGAAAGTTTATAAACCAAAAACTAGAATGGTTGATAAAGTCAACGCTGAGAAGGCTTTGAGGTCTATTGCGAGCGAACATCAGAAACCGACCGCGACAGAATTAATAACAATTTCAGATAAACAGACCGACGGAATATCATCGAAGGATAATTCAAAAAGTTCCAACAATAATAATAATTTAATATCATCGTCTAGTTCGACATCAACCGGCAAAGCTCAAGTCGACGCAAATGACGCTCAGACGGTTAAAAAAAATTCTGTGGATCAATCTGTTGCGTTACTGTTTGTTGTAAACAATAGTGTATCCGACACTGTTAAGAAATCTGTCGGCGATCTGTCGTTAAGCGAGAAAGAAAAAAGTAACCATGTGCAGACGGTTCAACAATCATCGAGAGACACGGCTCAGCCGTCGTATCCGAAAAAAGAGAGCAAAGCAAGGAAATCGTTTCCTAATAAAGCTCGTATTGGTTCACAACCTACTCCACACTCGTCGACAAGTATATTGTCAAATGCAATCGATTCTATGGTTTGTATTCCAGCTTATCAAGCTGAAAATTCTGCCGAATATCAAATGGTTCCGCCAGAAGCAGGGCCTGCAAGTGCTCGTTTGTATCACGGTGCTCATGATTTGGCTAGAAAAATGGCTCAGTTGATGGAAGAGGCATACAAAGAAGCATCTCAAGAAAATGTTACGTCCGAGAATCATCAAACGACTGTTCATTTTCTACGATTACAAATGGAACGGATGACATGGCAACATCAACAACAACTTGCCGAACTGAAACATAACACTGGTACGTAATTTTCATTATACGTACGCGCGCCTGTACCGGCACACACGCAACAGCGATCCTTCCTTATCTTTTTACCTTGAAAATCGTTTATCCCCGAACAGTTAGAATACATATAAAAATAATTCTTGTGCAACAGGCATGTCCCACGAGTGGAGCCCCTCACGCGGCTTGTTCCTCTTCCACACGCCGTTGTCGAGAAATCAACCAAGTTGTGCATTCTTGCTTCTGCTGGAAATTTCGCTTATAAAACGAAAAATGATAGAGAGACTTTTACATTGGACGCGTATTCTGTACTACGCGACATCGCCCGGCGTGTGGTACTACACTAACGGGACAAAGTGGGGGAAGACGTCTAAGCTCCGGAGTTTCGTTTGGACATGCCTGCTGGACAATATGAACTCTATCGGATAATGGGATAACGTGTCGCACGGACCTTGAAGTTTAACATGTAACACTACATACGTATACGCGGTTTCGCCGCTCTTTTAGTTTTTTATCTATTGGTACGTAGTCGATCTTTTTTAATATCCCTTCGGACAAATACCGTATTATTCGATTCGAGTAACTTTTCCTGCTATTTTACCTGAATCGAACTCGGACCGAGCACGGTCATGCGCGCAATCGAATACAGTAAATTTTCTCCAAGAAAAAAATCAAAATTTTTAAACATTTACGATTGCAGATCGAGTATTCAGGGAAATGAAGGCAAGTTTGGAAGCCGAACGATTCCGTGCCATCGAAGAAACTCGTAAGGAAGCCGAAGAGGATAAAGTACGATGTATCGAGGAAATTAAACGTAAACAATGGTGTGCAATGTGCGGGCGAGAAGCATTATTTTATTGCTGTTGGAATACCGCGTACTGCGACTATCCTTGCCAACAGTCACATTGGCCAATGCATATGAGAACGTGCGCCCAAAAACCTTCGTTCACTACTATCGTTACTAGTTCTGCTGCAAATTCGAATCAACAGCAAATGATGCCAAGACTTGTGATAAATACACAACACGCGACGTCAAATGTATGGAGGGCCTAGAGCGCATCGGTATGCAAGTCCCTTGAAATTACAGTAAAAAGTTAAATAGGTTTTATAATTACTCGTTCTCTAAGTTTTGATAATATCTTTAGATGTTTCTTTTATTGCTACTCTGTCTTGTGTTCACGTTCAAGTGGTATAATTATAATTGCAATGTTACACAAAATAATACTTTATACTTTTCTCGTATTATAAAAATAAAAATGATAAAAAATACAGAATATTTATTCAGGGGACATGGTTCAGACGTTTTATCAGAAATATCTATCTCCTGGTACAAAGAGAAATTGAAAAATCCTTTATCATTTTGCAACCTAAAACTCATTACTAAGGACACATTCGGTGTGTCCGAAAAACCGGCATATTTACCCCGACTATTCTTCGATAATGTTATATATCATTATATTACACAGCTGCACGCGGCAGTGACGCCGATACTAAACAATTTTATAAATTCATTACCCATAGTTGTGTGTTATTAAAAATAAAAAACGAATTTTTAAGAAAAATCGACGGGGGGTCGGAATGTTACCGATAGTAAGCAAAATCAAAGTGTTGCAATTTCAAATTGGCATTACTTATCTAAATCTATTAAGTAAAATTTATCAAGTATATAGGAATTTTTAAATATGCATAGGATATGTAAGTCAGTTACCCAGTATTATTTATGGATGTGTAGTCAGTTTCTGGTTTATACCGGTTTTTTTATTTTCTTGTTGCAGTTACACATTTATTTAGCTTTTTTGCTTTTAATCTTTCTCATATAAAATTCAAGTTCCTTTCCTTCGAGTATGTAACCATCTGCTCGACCGCACTGCCCCGGTCTACTTGCTATGCAAGCTGAAATTCATATTTAATTTTATAATATTTAAAAACTTGTCATGCTGAAAGATCGTAATTTCAAATATGTTCGACCTCTTATGTTTTACTCGTACAATGTACCAATTATATTAGAAACGATAAAGTTATGATGATATAGTAAATAACAACAATGCGAAATAGTATACTGCAGAATTAATATATTGATTATACGAAGATTATTGCCTACCGAGTACACGTCCAGTGGCAAATTGCTCTTCTAGGGCAGGTTCTACCTTGGCAAAACGTTGTCTTACTTTGTACTTAGCTTCTGCTTTCTTGGAACGTTTCTTATTTAAAACTTTCTCCTCTGCTTCGGTCTATACATATTTAGTTTGTCTTTGTCAGAATATTTCATTAACAATAATAGTAAGAATTAAGTTGATTACTCACCAATTTAGCACCTCGTTTTCGACCCAATGGCAAAACATAATGACTTTCGTACCACTGTCTGAAAGGTGTTGCATCAATGGTGACAATTGCATTCTTCACTAGGGTCTTTGTCCTCACCAATTCGTTATTCGACGCATTATACACCACATCGATAATACGCGTCTTTCTTGTAGAACACTCTGAACCCCACGAATAATTTCCACTATCCAGACGAAGTGCTCTATATTTTTTATTACCTCCTCGTGTACGTACCTGATTAATATAAAAGAAAAGAGTTTATTTAACTTGCAATTACCTTATGATAAATGAATAGCATTCGATATCTAGTTTTATTCAGTACGCTGTGAGATATAGGTCAACACAATGCTCAGAGTAGGTAAAGGCATTCATCATATTACTTGAAAATAGTATTACATTATTTTGAAAGAAGGAAAACAATTACACGACGGTACCGTATGAATACGTCGAAGTCCGAGCTTAGTATTCGCAGCTGGACGCCCTAATTCAAACTTTCTCTTTTTACGAATAGGTTTCCTTTTGCCACCAGTTGCTCGCCTTTTATGCCAATGATCTCGAGAAATACCTGAAACAAAACATTTCTTTGTGGTTTTCTGCGTAGCAAAACAAACGAACTTGCGAAATTGTATATTCCGACATTTAATTTTATTCTCTTGTAAATTTCTTCAAAAAAAAAAAAAAAACAACGCATCGAATACCTCTTTTAGCGTACGAAACTATACGAAAGAATGAGAAAGCAGCAAGAACGAACGATTTAAAAACAATAACTACTATCATATAGAAAATTAATAAAACGTTGATCGATGCCGCTAATAAATTAATTTTCAATTAATTGTACTATTCTCATCGACGTAATATACGCATAAACTATAGAATTAAATGTATTTCTAGACTACTAATAATTGTTTATTAATAATTTTTAAACGGAAAATATAGATTGAAACAGATGAAAACAAAAATTCTATAAAATCAAGCATCTCACCCATCTTGCTAAGGTCGAAAAGAAACTTGAGTGTTGGAAATAGTAGTAAGCCCTCTCTCTACTTCCGGTAGTACCCGTAACTACGAGCGTCATCTGGCGACCAGTAAAGTTAAGTATACATAGAAATTTATTTATGGAAATAACCATATCGTAAATTAATAAATGAATCGTGACAATGATTTCTTTGAGTTTTTTCATTGCTTTCAATGACATTTATGCATTGTTAATTCCGAAAATGATTTATTTTATATTTATGTATACACGGCGGCGCTGAATCTGTCGTATGGCGCACTCTTCCAATTGGTAGAATGACATTGTTGATTCGCAATCAGTAGAATGTGGCGTTTCTAGTAATATTCCGTTAATCAGAAGACTTTACGCTTTATGATAAATTAAATGTTAACGTGTGTTGAAAATTGTATTTAAAATAATAAAAACGATAGGATAATGTTTTTAGTGATTAAGTTACCATGAATATGGACCTTTATAAAAGTGTTGGATTGGTTACCATGAAAACTGATTACGTTAAATCTTCTGGAAGAAATTTGCTGACATCGTTGTTTCTCACAAAATCATTGTTTATGTTTGACTTGCAGTAGTCATCGCATAAAATTCAATATGGTGTTTGTCGTTGAACGATTTAAGTCGGATTTTCATATTTTAAGGTAAAATGAACTGTAAAAAAACGTTTATCTATCGTAATGATGAAAATTAGATTGAGAAGTCTGTGCCCTGTCTAAAAATTTTGATGGCACGTCGGTGTGCTGTATAGAAAATCGTGAAAACAACATCTTCGAGTCGTTTTATACTCGCTAGTTTAAAAAGAAAAGTTGAAAGATTTAAAAAATAAGAAAATTAAAAGTAATGGAAAGCATTAAGATGGACAGCGCTACAGATACAAATGAATCGGAGATTCAAGAAAGTAACATTGAAGAGAAGAACGAAAACTTTGTGTCAGATATTACTACGTTAGACATTAAATCTCGACTTAGTCTGAAAACGACTGAAGTATACGGAGAGCCACATACAAATGGAATACCTCGACAAGGTCATTTAAACCAACACGGTATGAGAAATTTGTATCTAAAAAACATTGTTGTCTTTGCAAGGGGTATCTAACTCGAATGCCCTTGAAAAAAGGATAGCGAAGCCATAGCATCGTGCAACTTATAATTACAGTAGGTGATAGAGCTGTAAATGTATTGAAAAATAGTCAATACAAGATATCGCATTATTATTACTAAGCGTTAATCAATTAAGTTGAAACTAGTTTTTACATAGAATCTATTCAGTTTGTGGTTTATTTTTTTTTCTTACCGTCAACTTTATTAAACGTAGCAGAAATAACATTTTGGTAAACTTATTCTTATTCTTTCCTCCTTGTATGTATTTAGACGAGGCGGAAACATTATCTTTGGAGAACAAAGGCGATAACATCCAATATGTTAGTTACACTAGCGAATTACAAATGCCTAATATTATGCACTTGATACAAAAGGATCTAAGCGAACCTTATTCCATTTATACGTATAGATATTTTATTCACAATTGGCCAAAATTATGCTTCTTGGTACGTATATATCAATACAAGTGTAAAATATATTCGAACGACGCTGGTGTAGATACTTATTTCTCGATTCTATAGATTTAATTAAATTGTTGCTAAAAAAAAAAAAAAAACCTAATAATTTGTACATGTTTGTACATTGTCGTTTCGATGGAATTTAAAAGAACAGAGAAATGTTTTCAACGTGGCATTAGAAAGCATCGAGGAAGCATAAGAATTTTTAGCCAGCATTCGTTAGATTCGTTTGTCCCGTAGGCGTAGAATTTATAGAAAACTGCTGGTTTTTGTTCGTCAAGGCGATGCACGGTGACGAATGTGTCGGTGCTATTGTTTGCAAGCTGGATATACACAGGAAAGTGATAAAACGTGGATATATTGCAATGTTAGCCGTAGATGTGAAATATCGAAAACGGAAGGTCGGATCGAATTTGGTAAGGCGAGCGATTCACGCTATGATGGAAGATAACGCGGACGAAGTAGTTTTGGAAACTGAGATTACTAATCGACCAGCGCTACGTTTATACGAGAATCTAGGGTTTGTACGCGACAAGCGATTATTTCGGTATTACTTGAACGGTGTAGATGCTCTGCGGCTAAAGCTATGGCTCAGATGAAATTCATCTATGTGTATATATATATATATATATATTATGATTTAATTATTATTGATATATATATATATATATATACATACATATGTAATGTATATGTATATATCAATAATGGAATTAAATCATTTTAACATTGAAAAGAGATAACATTTAAATTGTGTAACGTCGAGAAATAGGGAATGTTAATGCCAAAAGAATTGTCGATTGTATAGGCAGAAAAGACTCGTGTTGTAAAAAAAATAATGTTTCACGGCGTGTAACGCGTATCGTTTAACGTTGCGCAAAGTTTACTTGAAAATTCACTCGTTACATTATGTCGTTAGATCGTCGATTAAAATATGGTTTAAGTATATTTCTTAATTTTATCGTGATAATTGATCGTAAAATCGTTGGAAGAAAGCAATTAATTTCTTTTGGTATTAACGTTTGTCGGCATAGAATACAATTGCAGTTGGAGAGTATAAAAGTAAAAGGTGATAGTGAAAGAAAATCGATGCTGTCAAATGGCTACTAGAAATAGTAGATGTAGATTATCCTCATGCCTTATGCTATAATTATATGTATATAGACTGATACAATGAAGTAAGAAATGCAAAGTAAATTTTCAATCGATGTCTACACCATACGTAAAATCAGTATCTTATTAATAGATTTGTTGTAATGGAAAAAATTTCGGTCGCCGTTCGAGATACAATGTATGTACATATAAATTATTGGATATAAGCTCATTGTATCAGGTATTGCATCTGTTTATCGTGTAAGTATATTAGGAGCGCGCACGCACATGAATGCATGTGAATAGAGAATAAAAGAAAAAAACTATGATTTGCCAAATTAAAATATTCCGAAGAAAGTATGTTGCACGCGATTATCGCAGGGCCGTATTCATTGCTGTTTACTTATTATGTCTACCTTTGTATAAAATAAATTGCGAGGCTCAGATTGTATAATGTAACTATTAAAATATGTAAAAATGTTAATAAAAATACGAAAATGTTTTTAGATTCGATTACATTTATTTTTCGCAGGAAATTTGATGGAAAAATGGGAGGAAAAAAGAAAACCAGTAACGTTATCGAATAATGTGTTGATCGTTAAAATCGAGTAAAGAAATTTTGTTCCTTTTGTTTCAAGTTGTTTCGTTCCTTTCGATCCTCCCGACGATCGTATCCCATGCTCGAGTATCCGAACCGTCTCGAGAAATGTTGATTCGCACGAGGTACATTCTGCTGATCACCGCAATCATTTGCAAAAGTAACGGGAAGTTGTTGCGAAATTGTAATCGGAGACGAGCGAAAGGGGAGAAGAATTCGTCCTTGAGAATGATTGACGATTCTAACGAGGGCAGGTTTTATCAAGCAACTGGTTTAAACGATGTACATGTACGTTACGTCGAAATGAAATGAGCGAAGAGAAAGGAAAGGAAAGGAAAGGGGGTGGTAGTAGTAACGGGGAGGAACGGAGAATCGGATATTTGTAAAATTTCTCCCATTCTATTGCGTATCGATGATTCTCTGTATTTCGGACAAGTCCCAAAGTAGGAATCGAGGAAAAGGAAAGGTGTGCATACGAAATGTATGATTTTCGAATCGCTGAATTACCTACCGATCGTCATATCGTTGGTGATCCAATCCGATATTTATCTCTTGGATAAAATTTACGACTATTTACAGGTTCAGGACTTTGAATGAAAAAATTAAAAAAACGTATGCTTTTTCGAACGCCAACGACTGTTATTTAATTTTGGAAAAATTAGTGGAAAAGCTGGTGCAATAGTTGACACTGATGGCACTATTACCACGATGGTTTTGGTCTCTCGACGGAAAATGTAGTTTCTTCTATTCTGTAACACAAGAGATTAATTATTGTGAAAAACTAACGTGCATAAATAGTACAGTATAAACGGACAGACCTTATTAGAATTGGAAGAAGAAAGTTGACTTTTGTCTGTGCCTCTGTTGTATTCTTACTCTATGTATAATTTAATGTTTAAGAGGTAACTTTGAGCAGCCGTGTATACATAATATTGCACACAATACAGCTGTTGTTTGTTGACCAACAAGAACCGTCGGGGTCATTCATTTTCCATTTAAATGTGTTTCAGAGACCGGGAAGCGGGCAGCGGGGAGCGGGGAACGGAAGAAAAGAGCGAAAAGCAGGTGTTTAAGATAGAGTCGCGGAAGCAAGGGTAAGTATGTTGTCGAGAAGAAACGGTACGATGGACGATACCTAATGATAACGAATGATAAGAAACGATAATGGACGATAACGGAGGAGAAAAAGTACGCGTAGTCTTGATGCGGTACTTGAGAAACCTATTTAAAATACATATCGTGGCAAGTGTACCTACGTACCGTGTACAATTTATCGTGGCGGAGTTAACTGAAAGTTATTAATTTGCTAGTTGCGTAAATTATTGCTTAAAAATCTGTTTCTTTCTTGTTAAATTTTCTATCGCTTACAATAATAAGTAATCTCGTATCATCACGGCTTTGTTCGATACGCTAGAAACGAACAAGTAGTGTAGATATAAATTGAATAGCAATTAATTGAAAGAATCTGAATCCGTAACTATAAGCTTGGTGCTTGAAATGGATTATGTCCTTGAGGAAACGTGCTTTGTTTTATATTTGAATGGCACTTGAAATTTCTATGAAAGCTCGTTTTCAGGCGTTTTGCACTCCCGTCGGGTCATTCATCGGTCCATCTTGTATACGTATTCGATCTACAGAATGAAGCCAAAAAGGATCTTGGAAAGGAATGTGCGTTGAAAAAGGATATCGAATCGATTTTGACGATTAATTGAAAATCGCGCGGAACGGCGGTAGTGGTTTAAAGAAAACTCGGCTATGTAAGTAAATAAGTAAGTAACAACAGGAGCAAGAAATAGAATTTGTAACAATTTCAAAGAACGATCGTTGCTCTTGGTTTTAATTGTGTTCGTCTGTCCGGTTTTAGAGATATTCCAATTATGCTTACGAGCAAAGTAAGTCTGCAATTTGTTAGCGATAATGTAATCTCTATTTCTCCGATACCATCCACCGAAACTTTATCGTATAACAGATAACGTGGAGATATACCCTTATGGATTACCCTGATCGATAAGAATAACCGTGGTCGAAATAGCGATGGGAAATTTTCCAGCGAAAATAGAAAGCAAGCAAGTTACAATTAGTACGCAGCAAAGTTAAGTATGTAAGTACGTATGTACGTAGTTACCAGAATTAAGTTGCATCGAGTCATAGAATTCCGTGTTCGAGGGCTCTTGGCACGCATTGGTGATTGTCGCTTCGAGAACGATCAGTTCACATACTTCTGGATTCGATGTTTTGGTTCGAGCATGACTCGGTAGCAATGATTGTTGAAGGGTGTTATTACCGTTGCATGCATTATCGTTTCGGAATCGTTCGGTGATTCTTGGAACGTGACCATTAACGATTCTCGGGAAACACGGAAGTACCTTGAACGAAAATCATTTACAAGGATAAAGTTTGCGTTTCGTCGATACGTTCTGTTTTGTTAATTTCTAATCGCAGCGAAACGAGTGGGCGATTCTTCTCTCTCTTTCTCTCTCTCGTGTAACTATAGAATATTGTTTAGAGTAGCGTGGCTCGATTGTTTTATGTTGTAAATAGGAAAGAGTAAAGGAAACAGTTGTGTACGGATGGGGTGGGTGGTGGTCCGCGGCTTTGTAAAAGTTCGTACTTGCTTAAATTCTTTGCGGAAGTTATCGTTGAGCCAAGCGTAAAGGAATGGGTTGTAACAGGTGCTGCTCATGGCGAGGCAGTGCGTCATGAAAAAGCAAAGTCTGTAATAAGACCAATCGTTGGCAGGCGTGTAAAAGTCGTCGACGACGTTGACGATGTTTAAAGGTAGCCAAGAAATGCCAAATATAGTGACCATAGCTATCAACATCCGGTTCGTTCGTTTCTTTCTCTCTCTCTCGATTTCCTCCCTCTTGTTGTTGTTGGTGGTGGTGGTGGTGGTGGTGGTGGTGCCCGGCTTCGATTTAGCTCGATCGTTCAACTTTATCGAAACGCGAATATAGCAAAACGCAATCACGAAGAAAGGTAAGACGAATTGAAGTATCGAGGTGACAGAGCTAAAGATTTTACGAAACCGTTCGGTCGGCCAATGCTCCTCGCAATAAGCGTACGGTTCCTCCAGATGCATGTAAAGCCCGTACGGCAAGGTGACCAGCAAACTCACTATCCAGATACCGACGATTATGCCTAGGCAAACATCGATCTTCATACGAGGATGAAACGGGTATATGATCACCATGAATCTGTCGATCGCGATGCTCGTCAAAGTCAATGTACTGATATAAACGCTGACACCTTGAGCGTACGGTACCAAGTGACAGAGGGTTTTACCGAATATCCAACCACCCATAAACGTATAAAGAGGCGTAAACGGAACCGCCAATACGCAAAGCAACACGTCGCTTAGCGCCAGATTCGTGATAAACAGGTTCGTTACGGTCTGCATTTGACGATTTCGTGCCACGACGAAACACACCAGCGCGTTGCCGAATACACCCAGTACAAAAATGTTCCCGTAAAAGATAGAAAATATTAGTTGCACTATAGAATTCGAAGTCGCATCGTTCTCCACGGTCCAACGATTCGAGTCATTATTATTAGCAGGCAAAATTTCCCGCGAAACCGTCACATTAATCATTATTAATCGCTTTCACGCCCCTCTCTTTCTTCTGACTTTTGAAAATTCGAAAATCCTCTCTCTCTCTCTCTCTCTCTCTAAAAACGAGTAAAAAGAGATAAACTTGTTCGTTCGCCCATTATCTTTCTTTAAAAAGAACACAATTTCCACCTTCGGGTCGCTCGAATCGAACAAACTATCTTAAAAATAGTAAAATCTAGCGTTTCTCGAGGCTACCGAGGTAAAAACACTCCCCAAAAATAGAACAGAATTACGCGATCACGAATCGTCCAATCGACGCTACAATCTTTTCACCCGAAACATTTTCCGAATGCAATTTACTTCTTTTTTTCACCCGCTCGAAGAGTGAAATTTAAACAACTTGATCTTTGAATTTTAGCTTAGGCCACCTGTTAGAAATTACGCGTGTCAACGCGTTTACAACATTTCAGAGGGCGAGAGAGCAGAGAGAGATTTTACAAACTAAACTTATTCTTCCAACATATTCTACGAATCCTGGAAAATGACCGACAATGTGGATTACCTAAATAAACAAAGTACAACATTATTTACAGATTGTATATCGTAATAGCGATATTCTATAGGTATTTTTTTAAAAAGCTACGCGGTAAATGTGAAATCAGTATAGAGTTAAAAGCAAGCAAAAACACAGCCAATAACAATTTTCTTTACAATCCTATTTTTCTAAAGCGAGGCTTTTTTTCCAGGAAACGTTCTATTTCTTCGAAAGAAAATAACAAGCAACTCGATGTTCTCTACAATATACATATTTTCGTTGGATGAAAAGTAACGGCTCGCGCGCGCGCGCGCGCGTGCTATTCACAACGTTACACGAAACTTATCCAAAGTGACGACGAGCGGTCTTTCTACCGACAACTGAGAGAATGGAAAATCGCTGATGAACCTAACTCAGACCAGCCGCCGCCGCCGCCGCCGTCGCTTCCTCGCGCACGCGTCTCTATTATCCTCGACCTCGGCTGGTGGTTACATCTATACCTTTTCTATACTTGATTTTATTTTTCTCAAAATCATCTTGCATCGTCAGTAGTACACTTCTCTATTCATATTTTTCTTTTATCTTTTCTCACTTTACTAAAAAAAGGTCTCAACACACGCACGCTCAACATACTTAATAAAATGCTCCTTGTAAAATACGGTAATTTATTAAGAGTTAAATGTTATCTTCCTATATTTTTATCATAAATTAAGTCTAAAGCATTTCCATTATTTTATTACAATACAGCTACGTAACATTTTTGTCACTATCTCGGTACCTTTGCAATTTACATTTTACCATTAATTACTATTTCTTACATGTGTGTCTGTCTGCCTATGTATGCGCATACGGATATATATGTACATTATTTACTTGAATTAAAAACGCAATTACACCTTGCCTGGTGCTATAATATCATAACTTGCCGCGTATTATTTCAACTTATATCTTACAACTACATATTTCGTAAATCTTTAATTGCACGTGTATCCTACGTCTAGTTATTCCTTTTCACGCTTCCCCTTATCTCTCTCTGTTCATCTTACATTCTTCTTTTCTTTGTACAGTTCTTTTATATACACTTGTATCTACTTGTGCGTGTACGAATGTTTACAGGCACGCAATTACGCAGTATCATGCAAGGTGCACAATGTCCAACAAATCCGAAATATACGTCGACGGAAACTTTTACGTTTCTCGATAGTTTCGTACGATCGATTAAACAGGGGTTTCATCAGCAAATTCTCCTTAGAGGACATCACGATTTCTTACAAATATTCCAATACGTTTGAATCGACACTCGCGTACCGAGTAATGTATTCAAAAAATCGATGCTTGTATAAAAATATGAAATGATCGTTCTATTTAGAAGGACGTCTCTGTTTCTTCGGATCCGATGGATATCACGAGACACATCTTCTACGTTTCTCATCGTTACCATACACATTCCTGCACGTGTGCATACACCGACGCACGATACGTACGTAATCCAAGACACGTTAAAATTATACGCGATCCAATGAAAAATCCTACATTAGCTGACTTTATACCTATTTTCACGGATAA
The DNA here is from genome assembly GCF_051014445.1 of Colletes latitarsis. NCBI lineage: Eukaryota > Metazoa > Arthropoda > Insecta > Hymenoptera > Colletidae > Colletes > Colletes latitarsis. The sequence continues at coordinate 38,851,893 of NC_135138.1, forward strand.
GGAATTTTTAGTAACAAACTTTATCATTAGTTATTGATAGAACGCCAAGGAAAAAGAATAAACAAACAAATAAAATGTTACCTTCGGAAGTAATAGTTATGTTTTTCTTCGTTAGTCGTAGAAAAGGCAATCAACGAGTCTCTATTTACATTACATTAATGCACGCGCCAAACTTGTTCAAAGTTCCTTCTCATAGACCCGATTTAGTACACTTTACATTCGAGTTGGACTAAATTTACACAAACTACTCGTCTCGGATCATCTCTTCTGCTCTTTCGCAAACGAGTAGGATAACTACCCTTTACCTTTTCAGCAAAAGACACTGATTCTCTTCTCGTCTAATCGTACGACTTGTCCAAGGTACCATTCGAGTATATGTATAGTAACAATGGGGTATCGCCGCTTTCATTCTACGTATGCTATCAGACATCATGTAGGTATATACTACATACTCTCTAAATTTTAATTATTCATTATAAAAATTCAATACGAAGGCATGAAACTTTCGAAAATTCCATTTTCGAACAAGTTATCTCTATCGCTTCGCTTTCTATTTTACAAACGCCACGCGTAAAACAATTACTTTTTATTACAGGACAAATCTTTCCTGTCTATCACTATTTCTTAAACACTTCAGAATCGTTCGAATCTTCTCTGATCGATACAATACCATTTACTATTACTATTTCATTGCTTCTTTCGTCGTTTTACGTCTCAAATATAGTACACACAGTACAGTCCAACACCGAACGAATATTTTTCTTTTTTTCAATCGCATCAAGTATAAATGTTGATGCTACTCTATACATATATGTCTGTTAACTGTTTGTTAATCATCTAGAAACTTATCAATTTACAGACTATTTATCTTTACAATATTATCCTTTCGATTGTTCGTCTTTACCGATTACATATACATATATGTATGTATCATGTTTCCCGATAAAACGCGCCCCTAATACATTTCATTATTTAGAAGAATATTCAGTTCATACCGAACCGAATACGTGCTTTTTCTCTTCGTCAATATGCACATTTCTACACGCTATCTAACGTTCCGTGTCTTTCTGCACGCGCACGTCCCACTCGCTCACACGCACACCGAAATATAACATTTTCATGTAAATGACAAAACTCGAATTTAGTAATAAACTGAGATCGAAGCTGCAAACTGTTACAATTGTCATTCGTTAGATTCAAATGACTCTTTGGAATCTTTAGAATCTCAAAGAGAAATTCTCTTTATTTTTCCTACATTCTGACAACACATGTAAACTAAACGATTACAAAAATAGCATATAGTTAATAATTTTATCTCAATACGATCCAACAATTTCTAGTTTACAATTTTCCTAAAAAGGTATATTTCAAGCTTAAACACACATTTTTTATAATTAAACACTAATGATATTAAACTTTCTGCAAGACAATTTTTTCATACGACAAGCTCGATAATACATTTTTTTCTTTATCCTGTATAATTTTTAAGGGCCGACAATGTCTGTGCCGATACTCAAAGTCTCGAAAAATAACAAACGCATAAGTAACTATAATCTGCGAGAATAAATATTCAAATATGCATTTACAAATCTAAGGAACAATAACTTTACGCGTTAAAATACATTTATTGCCGATCAAATTACTTGTTCTAAAATAAACACTGTACACTGCCATATACATTTATGTACTATTATACATCCCTATTAAAAAAAAAAAGAAAAAGAAAAGAAAACCTTTAGGAGAAACGAGAAAGACTAGGGTTTATAAAATTACATTAACCAATTATATCCTTTTGCTACTAATAATGTTAAATCATACGGATAAATCAGAATTTTAAGACTACAAAGAGACATTTGCTATTTAACGTGTTATCGATAAACTTACACAACAGACGCTATATAGAACAGTACGTACACAGAAAGGTAACAACTATGCACAATTCGTTTTTTTGTACTATAGAAATTTTACAAATATTTCAGGACTATATAATTGCGATTATTGTAAATATTAGTCTGTTTTTCCTGACAAGTATTGTCGGCACAGAACTTCTATGTACATAGATCGTAAACAGTATCTTTGTAACGTGCACAGAGGATATCAATCTGTTTTCCCTAATCCTCGAATCTTCCATGCAATAATTTCTTCTATACACAACAAGTATGAGAGTTTGTTTGCAAGTTAAACACGCAAAACGCAGCGCAACAAATAATCACTAACTGAGAGTAAGAAAAATTATAATTATACAAACGTACCATGTACTCGTGAACCTAAACGAATCGACTCGATACGGCAAGTAAAATTCTTCCATTGATTAAGAGCGATTCTCAAGTTTTCTATTCAAACGAATTCGCATCGTAGACGCATCGCGCTAAGGAATCCTGGCAAAATTTTACGACTAAATAGATAATGTTTCTTTGATCAATTTCTTCATAGTGTTACCCATTGTTGTACTCGATGGACTAGATGTTGTAAAGGATAATTTAAACAAATATGGTTGTATATCGGGATACGAAGTATCAAAGATCAGATCCAATTCAGCTTGATTCGGCATTTTAGGAAGATAATCGTGACGATTCATTACTTCTGTTATGTAAAGAATTTTATCTGTCAATAAATCGCCAACTTTTTCCCTGCATATCTGTCTTTCGTGTTCCGTTGCTAATTTTATTAGCTCCAAACGTACTGTCCATACTTCCCATGGTATACATTCTGGTTGGAAGGGCCAACGATTTTTCTTCTTCTGAAAGAATTCCAACGATATTTGGCCAGAACCTGGACTATCGGTGGAGCGTAAAGCTTCAGAAAAACCTGATATTTCACGTTTCAGAGTTTGATCCAGATGCACAGACGAACAACAGACATAAGTAAAATCGATAAAATCACAGTCGACGTCTTGGTATCCCACTGTACCTACAGAATAACTGCCTTCTTGTTTATATTTAAATTTACCAAGACTTCTGTGAAAAAGAACACTGTGGAAGATACTCGCTACCGCTTCGTCCACTTGTCGACCCTCCATACTTAATTCAAATAATTGAGTTCTTGCATTCATGGTGATTCCTATACAATAAAATTTAAATACTAATTAATTTATACGTATTTTACGATACACCGCACGATAGATAAAGAAACTAAAAATGTTATTTTACGGATGGCAATAAGGAAAATGTAATTACGTCGATAAATTTCTAACCTCGTAAAAGCAGCGGTAGAAACGATGATTATCACTGAAGACTCGCTGCGATATTGGATGATATTTGGTCATCTTTTAGTTGTAGAATATTGTCCAGTACTCCAAAAATACAATTAAATGATCAATGAACAACGTCATACAACCAAGTTCTTACATTCTTGTAAAATTTTTAAAACGAAATTATCCGACACGTACGTGTTCGCATCAAAATAAAACGAACAATTACGAAACAGATTTGTTACTTGGTTGGATATTTTATTTACAATTTCACGTAACAATGATTAGAAAAATGTTATGCTCGAGCGTGACTTTAACTTACTCGCTGTTCGTTTTTCTATCCTTCTGATTTATGCACTTTAATTTTCACGCTTCTCGTGATAAATACTTTAAATAAATTTCATTTATAGTCGTTCCATTACCAACGACACATTCTACAATTCAATTAATCCTTGTATGTACGAGCAATCGTTTTCATCTGTCCTTTTCTTCAATACCTACACAACCCAGTTCCACTGCTATTACCACACCGCTACAACCACCGTGTCACCACTCTATCGCCACTTTATTCTTTAAACCGATCCGTTATTCTATGATTTATTCTACCTTCTTCTTCCTCACCAGCCATTCATTTTTAAATTCCTTTGCAAAGAAATTTCTACGTCCGTGATACTTGTAGCACAAATACATTTCATTGAAACCAACAAGTTATAGACTCTACGGATCTCTTTTGTCGGTAAACAACAGCTGTCCTCACGACACGCGCCATTTTACAATCTACATGATTCTTTATATTAGTATATAGGTATACATATGTACGAAAGAAGTACAACCATACCATGCACATTCTCTATTCTGTGTCATCCTTCACAATTGACCTCACGTTCTCGGTTACTACGCAGCATAGTTTTTTAACGAATAAAATTAATGTTTGGATCGAAAGGAAGGAAACTAGAAAGACCAACTTTTGGAATTATACTAGTTGCACTCGTTTCTAAATAGCTCGTTTAGCTAGTAGACTTTCTTTAGGAACCCAAGGGGAACATTTGATTCGAGGGAAAGGATTTTACTATCTATGTAAAAGAATTTTTTATCGGTGGGGAATTTTACAATATTTGGGACAAATACTAATTCTCTAGTAATGGCGAGTTTAGAAGGTGTTGCTTAATTTTCATTAAAGGCAACGATACAAACCACATCTGAATAACTATTACTGTATGAATAATCAGCGGCAATTAAGGTGGATTTATACTATAAAACACAAGACGGACCGGCATCAAAGGTACATTGTAAATTTTTTTTACTAAAATACACGTTTTCATATCATTTCCGTACCATGTTACTTTCTAATTAAAACTCGATCTTAAGCACGAGAAATTTTACCGTGATAATATGATTCTATTTACGAGGCCTCGCAAAAATAGTTTGAACCAATCGTTTTTAATTGCATCTAATACAGACTGTATACATTGTACACAAACTAAACTAATGCAATAACGATATTAGATAAAGTATCATGTTTAATAAAGTAAATAATTATAAATCATATTGATTAAAAAAATTGTAATTGAAGTTTATCGATACTTGGATACGATAAACAAAGATGTTAGCAAGTTAATTCGAAAAGAGAAACATATAGAAAAAATGTCCTTGAGAATTCATTCTCTACAATCACGTATATTCGTATACCACTTTACAATCTAGAATTTCATACTGCACCTATATACACACACATTGTACATGTATTATATGTATGTATAAACATGTACAATTAAATGCAAATCTTAGTTTTTAAGTATACGCGTATTTAACATCAAACAACTATCTATTCCTATTTCAAATATTTTTACCAAGTATCTCGGCACACGCAGAATTTATATCAGGATACTGGTACTGAAATCCCAATTCTCTAACACGTTTGGGTACAACTTTTTGTCCTTCTAGCATAATCTGAAATGGGACTAGTATAATTGTCAAAAGCAATAAGAAATAATTTAACAAATACTTTTACTAACTGTTGCTCGTTCTTTGTTTAAAAGTATTTTCAAAATGACGCTCGGTATAGGAATAAATGCAGGCCTCCGCATTGTCGATGCAAATACCTTTGTGAATTCTTTGTTTGTCACAATCTGTTAATAACATTTATAAATCATGTAGATTTATGAAAATTTAAACAATTTGAATTGAAGTAAATCACCTGTGGAGCAACCCCATTTAATATACCATGTATATTTTTGTTCTTAAGCGAAAATAAGAACATGTTGACTAAATCTGTTATGTGAATCCACGGCATATACTGATTTCCATTACCAATAGGACCTCCCAAACCAAACATAAACGGTAGATATATATTTTTAATCATACCACCATTCTTTCCTAATACAACTCCAGATCTAATCGTAACTTGTCTGACAGTACTATTTTGTGGAAGTTGTGCGGCTGCTTCCCACTTATGACAAAGTTCTAACGTGTGAAACGATTATTTCAATCTAACATAATCTATGCAATGTCTGCATAAATTTAATACAAATTATGAATTTACCTGATAAAAAATCATATTTTTCACATTTGCATTCTTCCGTATACTCTATATCGTTTGGTTTATAATAAGCTACTCCAGAAATTGTTACAAAAACATGAGCTTTAGTATTAATTATAGCTTTAGCCAAGAATTTTGTTGTTCTCACTCGACTATTTAAAACATTTTGCTTAAATCCTTCTGTCCACCGTTGTTTAGGATCAAGTACATTTTGACCAGCAACATTAATAACAGCAGTTGTATTTTCAGGCAAACCATAACATTCTAAATCGTTCTATGGGTTTTGTATCACATGTTATCAATTATTTGATATACAAATATATCGCGTAGTTTATCTTACCCATGATATTCGATTAGGTCCAGGCATTCGCGAAATACACGTACATGAAACTCCTTTACTAGATAATGACTTTATTATTTGTGTTCCGATAAAGCCTGTACCACCACCTGAGGCAATTACATAACCTTATCTGTGACATAACCTACTAATTGTTATTTCTAAATATTATTAAGAGTTTTCTGAACAAAAATAAACTTGCCTACAACTACGTGTTTCAAAGTCATTTTATCAGAAGAGCAAATGTATTATGAAATTTATAATATTTTTGCTAAGTACACGCATTAACGTTACATTAATCTTATCGAATTGTATCCGAGATAGAACCATAAACTATCGAATAGTACATGTAAGTACCATGTGGCCCAAATAAAGTCTTTCAAGTTGTTTTCTCCAGTACCAAATTAAAATACTAACTTTATTTTTATTTTTATTTAAATAGTCCGGGAGTGAAGTGAAGTGGAGAGGAGAAAGGGAGAAAGGGAGAAAGGGTGAAGGGTTGGGGGGGGGGGATTTGTAATCTTTTCACACGTAACAAATTTTTTTGGGGTAACCGTTGAGGGGAAGAAGGGGCCCTACCCTAGATTTATTTCAAATGTAAGATGGTATAATGTTGTTGTTGTTATCTGATTAAATCTTATCAAACTGAATAACATTTACTTTAACCACCTTTTTGTTTATCATGGATGGTTAAAGATTTATGGTGAAAAATTTGTTCAGAATCTGGGTATTGAATTGTCGCGAGGTCGTGGCATATAAATGGCGTTAGCCTTTCGATTAGTGAAGTTACACTGATAAACGAGATATTTTACCAGTTGACAGTTATTCCACCCTTCGAAAGACTTTTTTTTTTACGCTTTGACAGATTTGAACTTTGTAACTTCCGTATGTACCCAACATATTATATACCTATTGTATATGTGTAGGTACGTAGGTAAATGAATTTGCGGTGCCATTGACTCATACGTCATGAAATATAAAAGATGGCGTCAACACTAGAAAATTTGGAAACACATTTGGAGCTTTTTATTGAAAATGTGAGACAAATACGAATCATAGTAAGTGACTTTCAGCCTCAAGGGCAGAATGTATTAAATCAGAAGATGTAAGTATTATATGTCGTATTATTTTTATTGTATTCCTGTTAAATATTCAACATCAACTAAAACGATATTAACTTACGTTTTTTATACTGACAATTACTACACGTGGTTTGAAATAATCTAAACGTACAGTATGCAATGAATGCAATATATATATATATATGTATATAGTTTACGATAATAAGTGACATGAATTCGGTTCAATGTCAATTCAATGAGGTCGTTTTCGAATAAAGAGACATTTAGATTTTGATTTATAAGGGATAAGATTGATTATCATTAATTAATGTTACGTGTAATTATTGAAAAACATTTATTACAATAGTTATTACGTTATTAGTAATTTTACATGTTCAGTTATTTATAAAGACCGATTAAAAGTTAATTATCAAAGAAAATAAATATTCATATATGGTATAATAATACATGTATGTCGATGTTTTTATTTTTTAGTCAAGGTTTGGTAAATGGCTTACAAGAAATAGACAAACTAAAATCTCAAGTTCAAGATGTCCATGTACCTTTGGAGGTTTTTGAGTAAGTATATGTAGTTTTGTTGTTTTACGATGTTGTTTACGATCAAAGTTTAAAAATAATAAGTTATTTATATATAATTTACCGTACATGATTTCAGTTATATCGATCAAGGCAGAAATCCTCAACTATATACGAAAGACTGTATCGAAAAGGCATTAACCAAAAACGAACAAGTGAAAGGTAAAATAGACGCTTATCGTAAATTCAAAGCAAATATGCTTGTAGAATTAACTAGAGTATTTCCACATGAATTGGCTAAATATAGAGCAATACGTGGCGATGAGTGAAGAAAGTGAATTATTCAATATGATATCCCTGTCCACCTTCCTTTTGTTAATTTCTCTATTTGATCATAATTGTGATTAAGGATGTTTATTGAAAAAAAAAATTATGTACGAGTAATTTCAACATTTTATTTCCATTATATGCGTCTTAGAAATATGCATTTAATGTATTATTTTATTTTACGATCAATGATGAAATACAGAACATCGAGGTTAATGTGGTAGTACAGTTTATAGTTGAATTCACTTTTAAATCATCAAATTTCAGAGAACAGTTTGTGACGCAAAGAAATACGTTTGAAAATATTGTTACTTGTAATTTATGTTACACAGTAAATCAATTTGACAATATACATACGTCGATGAACAATTTTTTCCCACGCTGAACAGAAGTTGATGTTAAATCTTATTATATGTATATTTTTAGTTTTTGTCCGTAAAAGAAATAAAAATATTGTTTAAGGGTACGTGTCTATTAACACGATTGCGTTTAAACGATTTAATGGATTTCAATGAAATTTAATATTTGAGTTTCGTATTCTTATCTCAAGATCTAATTTAACTTTGAGCAAAATATACATTTTCTCTATTTCTTCTAATAATGAGATGAAATCTAATTCGTTGCATAGTTAATAACATTAATAACGATACCGTAAGTATCGTCGGTATGTTGTGTAAGCGTAGGAATACATTTGCCTCTGTTAATTTTTAAAAAAGAAACCTGATATCTTTGTTTCTGGTTTTCCAATTGGTTTGGTGACGCAATATAACAGGTTGGCGAGAGAATTTAGATATTAGTTGAAAGTATGAAAATAGGTGTACAAGATTCTTTCAAACGAGAAATTTTTTAACCTAACTTGAGCGATACTATGCAATAAAGATAAATAAATTTTCATCGAATAGTATATGTTTCCGATATCGAATACATTAACTTTCAAATTTGTTACATGACAATGTCGATACTCTCACTCGTTGAAGAATTCCCCTTCCAACGAAATTGTGTTCATAGTTTGCGCGGAGAGAATATTTTTGTTCAATGAAAGGTACATGGCCATACGACGACGAGGGACGACGAGGTTCTGTTCTGATCGTAGGTTACAGTTGGGAAGTATGATTGTTTTATTAATTATTGTGTTTCTCGTTCAAACTGATGTCAGTGTTGATGCCGAGGATGCCTATTGGTATGTATTATGATTACTACTCTACTAAGCTTTATTAGCGTCGTTAATTTATAATTTGTCCGAATTTAAATTCCATGTAGAGAGAATCTCTTTATCTTTCGAGTAAGAATCAGGTGTCTGACAATGTTTGCGACAGTTTTGCAAGTTTCATGTTCACTTGCAAAGGAAAAGGTATTATAAAAAGTATAAATTTTGCTTACAGTTTTCCCTGGCATTATAAATGCGAGGGTGGCCTTTGTAAAAAGGAACTAATCACGAAGGACGTAAATTCACCGTTTTCGTTGGAAGTATGCGAATTATTTTGTGGCGCATCCAGTTCGTTATGGCCGAAACCAACGGGACACCTTTCTTTAAGCAAAGTCATGGTCCAGCTTGATCCTGACAAAATTTCAATAGCTGACACAGATAATGGGAAAGAAATTGGATATCTGCTTGCAAGGAATATGTTTTTATTGAGAAATGGCGCGAAGGAATTTGGCGGCAAATTGGCAGAAAGTGGTGGCGTGGGCATGTTGGTTCGATTTACAGAAACCCTTGAAAGTAGCAATATTAAGCTTTCTTTGGACACGGATGAAAGTTATACGTTGACCGTTACGCAAGTAGATGAAACGGTGAGGTTGCCAAATTTTTCACACATATTATCCCTCGTCTCTTTGTTTCGATCGCGAGAATGGTACGAAGGAAAAATTTACGTTGACGGATGCAAGGTCGACATTCAGCATTCCGGAACGAGTTTTAGAAATTTATTCGTTAACGATTATCCATATTTCGGGCTCGAGGAAGTCTGTTCCAATAACGTAAGGTCTAATAACAACAATTATCAGTTTTAATATATCTCCGAAACTATATGTATACGAGCGTGAGAAAACAATTGAAAACGTTATGCATGTACATGTACATGTACGTATACATATGTAAATACGTATTTTACGAGACATTTCATATTTTATGTTATTATGTATTATGTTGTACCAAAGAAAAAAATAACTGATGTCGTCGACTTTGCACGAACGATTCAACTTTTTTTTTTTATAAATGTTACTTATAAAAGAGCCTACAGCTTGCCACAGTTTCAAACATCATTCTATATGCATATGTAGTTGAAATATCTTAAGCGCGAAATTATTTAAAACCGGTCTTCTTTCTTTCTTTCCTTTTGTATCATTTAGATGTTGAATGTAACAATAATGGCGAAATCTTATTTTGGAGCAAGACACGGCCTGGAAACGTTGCGCCAGTTGATAGTTTACGATGATTTACGAAATCAGATTCAGATGCCAAGCGAAGTATCGATCGCAGATGGGCCTGTTTATCCTTATCGCGGACTATTACTAGATACCAGTCGTAATTTCATTGACAAGTCAATGATAATGCAAACGATCGATGGAATGGCCATGTCAAAGCTGAATACTTTACATTGGCATATTATCGACTCGCACAGTTTTCCGTACGTGAGTAAAACATGGCCAAAATTTTCGGAATTTGGCTCTTATACGCGTAAGAAGCGCTACACTGAGATGGATGTTAAGGAAATCGTTGAATACGGGTTAGTTAACGGCGTTCGGGTATTGCCGGAATTCGATGCACCTGCCCATGTAGGGGAAGGATGGCAATGGGTATGCTCAAACTGTTCTTTACCTTATAGTAGACATAATGTCGTCTCGTTGCGATAAGGGTGTAAAGCTATTTGAAATAAAATTTAAGAAATTTACCAGATAGCAAACTCCATAATCACTACTTTCAGGTCGAAGACGACGATGCTGTCGTTTGTTTTAAAGCAGAACCCTGGAGAAATTACTGTGTCGAGCCACCTTGCGGTCAACTTAATCCGACCAGCGAAAAAGTATATGAACTTCTTCAAGGTATATATAAAGACATGATGGAAGATTTTCAACCGGACGTTTTTCATATGGGCGGGGATGAAGTGAATATAAATTGCTGGAATTCATCGATTAGCATTAAAAATTGGATGCAGGCTGTCAAAGGCTGGAAACTATCGGAGTCGAATTTCTATAAGCTCTGGAATCATTTCCAAGAAAGGGCATTGGAAAAATTGATTCTAGCTAATGGAGGGAAACCCATACCTGTCATTTTGTGGACCAGCGGTCTGACCAACGCGGAAAATATTCATTATCTGGACCCGAATAAATACATCGTACAAATTTGGGTAACCGGAAAAGACACTACTATCGATACATTGTTGCAGAATAATTTTAAAGTGATCTTTTCGAATTACGACGCTCTTTATTTAGATTGCGGGTAAATAAACAATATACTGCATGGTAAAAATAAAGTGTTACAAGTTGTTTTTTCAGAAACCGATCATTAAAGATATCAATTTGTTTGTTTGTTTCTTTTAAGTTAAACGATCCAGGGAAGCTAAGCTTTATCTTTTTTTCTTGTATCTTGTTCCCGTTGTTCGTTTCAGATTTTCGGCATGGATAGGCGAAGGTAGTAACTGGTGTGCTCCTTATAAAGGTTGGCAAAAGATTTACGACAATTCTCCTTTGAAAATAATCAAGTCGCATCAATTCGAGAGCAAAAGGCACCTCGTACTAGGTAAATCTTTTTCTTTTAGAAGCAACGAAATTGTCATTTTGCGAATTGAAAGGGAGGAGCATAGTAAAATGTACGTGTTTGTAACAGGCGGAGAAACAGCTCTTTGGACGGAGCAAGCCGATGGTGCAACAATCAGTTCGAAAATCTGGCCTAGAGCTGCAGCTTTTGCCGAAAGATTATGGGCGGAGCCAAATTCGACTTGGATTCACGCGGAGCAAAGAATGCTCCGGCACAGAGAACGATATGTGAGAAGAGGAATCGCAGCGGAAAGTTTGCAACCCGAGTGGTGTTTGCAAAATCAAGGCCTTTGTTACGCGTAATTTGCATTTAAAAAATTATTCAACATTTCAAAATGATTAAAATTTTTTATTTTATTTTTACTTTTTTCTAATAAGTAACTTTCTTTCTTTCTTTCTTTCGTTCGTTGTCTCTTGACCTGATTCTTTCCAGCTTTATATTTCACTTTTATTGTATTTTCCTGCTGATTTCGATCAGACAGGCAACTACGAAAACTACCATTATGAAAATAAGGTATCATTTCATTTCGACAATTATCATTATTATGATTTACGTGTAATCGTGAACCAGTGATTTTTCATCTATTCGCGCGTGTTTAAATCGTTATTTCGTTTAAAAGCTTCGTCGGTATCGCAAGAGTATAATTTCGTGTAATTCGAATCACAATAGGGAAATTTACGTTAGGTTCACACGATAAATACGTTTTTCTTTCTTATTTACTTTGTTAAAGTTTGCCTCTGTTTCAATTGGTCATCGAAACCAATTGTTGGACTAATAATTTTCCTCTTTGTCGTCGAACGGTGTTTTCACGAAATATGTGATCAACGTGCCTTTCCCTTTAACATAAGTAGGTCCTCGACACGTCAATTCGTAGCCAGCAGCTACTAAAATCTTGGCCGTGTCCTCGGTGACTTGAAGCTTTCCCATTTCTCCGCAACTGTCCATCCTCGATGCCACGTTCACGGTGTTACCCCAAATATCATATTGAGGTTTTTGTGCTCCCACCACGCCTGCTATCACGGGCCCGTGATTCAAACCTTGTCGAAATAAATTTTCGGAATACAGTATATGTGAAATATAATTATCGTTAAAAGTTTTAATGATAAATCGTAAATTCGGTATACATGTAGGTAAAAGATAATTAATAAAAAGAGAAACGACGATGATAATGATCGGAGAAAAAGAGAGCTCACTGCGGGTTAGGTCTGACAAATACGCGTAAATAAGCGGGTATAGTTTGTAGGGGTACCTATCGATCGGTGCAGTTTAAATACGCGTTGGACGTATCTACGGTATCCACATGCAAACAGATAAATGATTAATCCTCTAGTTTCAACTCACCTATTCTCAGTTTAAATCTTTGAAAAGATTCTTTGTTGATTTGGTCTAAAATGGTCATCAAAGCAAGAGCAAATTCAACGAGAACGATTACATTGTGATCTTGTTGCTTGAACGGGTCCTAAAAGTTAACAAACGATAAAATGTCTGATATTTTACACGTTTTACACGTACTGACCTGAAATGTATATGTATAGATATAGGAAACTATAGATGGGTATAGTAAAAAAGTAATATGTATACATTAACTACCTTTCGATCGGCATCTTCTTTCCCTGGACTGAGACCAGATGCAAGCATATACGTGCTCCCGATAGTTTTAATCTTTTCAATGCCGGAAAATTTTGGTTTGAGCAACAATTTATCAAAATCGCAGATAATCTCGTTTAATAACCTGAGACATTCTAATCCTTGCTTATTGATGTCAGTTTCATCGTAGAATTCCTTGTAATTTGGAATCGATGCAAACATGACGGCAATGCTACTATATCGTTCGTGATAAAGATCCTATTCGGTGAAATATCTGTTTAATCGTTTTTGAAATTTTCGTTAGATCTCGTGCGGCATTTGGAGCCGAAATTCACCTGAATGGCTCTGACGTTTGTTAAGAAATGCTCTGCTACGTGAGCCGGCAGTATATTCTCGAGAAGAATTTTGTTGATGCCCCTCATAGTCTCTACTTGGTCTTGTTCGATTTTTAGTTTACTTTGCCAGAGGAAATCAATTCTCGAGGTATATTCCACTTGTCTGTCCAAAACGTGCAATATAATGCAAACGAGTGCGAACAAATATCCAATTTGAAGGAAGCAGTGGATGCGGTAATGTCTGTGAAATATTGTATTTAGTTTTTCTCTTTTTACAAGTAGGAAACGGAAGAGAGGGCGGACGGACGGACGAACGGACCTGCTTTAGAGTAATAAGTTGTGTAGGTCGATGAAAAGATGACACGACTATTTGGTTACAGCCAATTAGCAACCGTGTCATCTTCTGATCGGTTTACAGTATCGATTTTCGTACTTACTCGTCATTTTCGATTGCGCAGTACAGTCGTATGGCCGTTACTTGCGAAAACGTTGCAAGGATCGTTGTTACGGAGAGGAACATTACACAGAATTTCAGTAAGAAACCAACGCGTAAATATGTCCAACCAACGATCAGAGACATCACTGCGGAATAAATGTATAGCTGAAACAACGATATTGTTTCTTTTACCTGAAATTTCACTGAATGTCTTCAACTATAGGTGCTATTTTTCCAATCTTTTATCTTTCAAGTTAAATTTTAACGAAAGATCGATTATGTAGGAGATATAGAGAGCGTGTTTAAACCTAAATGTGCTTAATTGTGCTTGTTTCATCAAGCCTCTTTCATACGAACTTGATACGTACTGGCACGACATGGTACCCGTTTGTTCGATCGGCATCGATCAGGCTCAGCATGGATGAGCCGGTTGACAGAAACACCGTAACCAAGTACGCCGTTGTTCGGACGCCTCTGGTCAAAACTATCCGATATCGGGAAACGTTACCTTGGCTTTCAGCTTTAGTGGCTAGCCAAGATATCGCAGTAAAAATGAACAGGAATAAGAAGCCAACCAGAAAACAGCCGTAAACTATGACGCTTCTGAAAGAGGATCGCGACGCGTAACAAATAACCATAACATTATTTAGATTGTCATTATTTTTTGCAGGATACTTACTTGGGTAAATAAATAATCTGAATACAGAAGATGATTGCGTAAATTGTATCGGAGGCGAGAAGATACCAAAGATATTGTTCGTCGACTTGTTCACGGAATCCAAGTTCTTGATTTTGGTCGTTGAATCGGTAAGTAAATGGTGACATACCCTCGTTACCGTTACCGTTACCGTTACCGTTACCGTTTCCGTCGCTACTACCCTTGCACCATTCTCTGTCGCGTTTCAACAAATACATACGTTATTCATTATTCGTTCGTTTAATTTAAACTAGAGAGAGAGAAGAAAATACAACTCACTTTACGTTCACGAAGCAATTTACATTTCTGTTGGATAACAAATTCGATTCGATCATGGCGATACTCTGAAAGAAACAAAGGTGTATATCGAATCGTTTAGATGGTATTTTATCGTAATAGTATCTATCAAATGAAATTTCATTTTCTTGTTAAATAATTTTGTTTGCGTAGGAGAAAAAAAAGGAGGACCGGACCGATATTTGAACTGGAATTTTCCGGTTGCCGGTAGGGGCGACATTTTCACCGCAAAGAGGCACGTGTACTTAGATTGTATGGAGACAAAAGCAAACGGTAAGAAGGGAAAAATTAATAAAATTTCTTTTACTTACCGTTAGACCGATATTTTTTGCGAGCGTAGCTTCCGCGATATTAGCAAAAGGCTTATCCGCACCCCAACATTCAACATATTTGGTCATTTTGCTACTTGGTCTTGATCTGTTTTTAAATAAAGGAGACTGATTAATTAATTAATTTAAAAAAGAAGAATTTTTCTTTTTTTACGTTTCTAATATTTGTTCTCGTTTTTCAAGTAATATTACTGCCCTGTAGATTTTACCGATTATCATCTACCGGCTAGCTATTAGTCGCGTCTAGTAATTTACTTGAAATCAAATTAAGAAATTGCAATTGTAATTGTAATTGACACAGACATACGTACTTATATCTGTAACTACATACGTCGTCGGATGATAATAGACCGATGCAATTAAGTGAAACGATATACCCTGTGCAATTGACTCACCTTGACGGTATTGAAGCAGCTCCGACATCCTTTGAATATTCTCGACTGATTTTCTAACAGAATAACAAGAAAAATCCATCATTGCACAGTACCGCGCGGTTCTATCCTTTCACAGATTTATCGCTCGTACACGTAACAACCTCTCGGGACGATAAAAAATGTTACCTTGGGTGGTATTATTAAGAAAGTTTCGACGTTATGGCAAGCAAGATAGCTTTCTCTAGATTTCCCATCTCCAGGCTCCACTTGGAAACAATTACCGAGTTGATGCAAGGTAGCTTCGGTTATGTGTACTCTCCTTGGGACAGACACATATATACACACACAGAGAGAGAGAAATCGGATCAATGGCTAGGATCGAGAATATAGAGAAATTGTCGATATCTGGTGTACAAGTTACAAGTTACCCCGGTAATCCGCCACTTTCCATGTGATTTGCCAGAGTAACGTCGTCGCTCCAAACGTCAAATTGCCATTTTCGTAGGCCGAGTACTCCGCATAACACGTTCCCGGTATGTATACCGATTCTCATGTCCACGTTAAATCCCGTTGCTTCGCGAACAAATCTAACGAAGCGTAAAAAGCCAAGGGGAACGGTTTATCAGAGGAAATTTAACCTTACCTTCCCTTACCTGATCGCATCGATCATTTCGAGTCCCATGTTTACGCAATTGTACGCGTGATTCGGCCGAGAAACCGGCAGTCCTGACACGCAATAGTAACAGTCACCCAATATTTTTATTCTCATGCACTGATTATCCTAAAACATTTTTACCAAACTGGATTTTTTCTTTATTTTTATCCATCTTATAAACCACTTTTAAACTACTACTGGTAAAGTAAAGTCCAACGATGGTAGCGGTATATTACCTGTGCAATTTGATCGAATCTTCCGAAAAGTTCGTTCAACGTTTTCACCAGATCCGAAGCCGATAATTGTTCCGATAATGGTGTAAAATTCACAATATCCGCGTACAGAATACTGATATACATGGGCAAATAAAATCATATCACCGCGTTTTACTGCCTCTCCCCCCATCTAGTAAACTTTTACCTTTTCTAGCTTACCTAACGTTGTTATGCCTTTGTACGTACATCTCGTGAAATCTGGTCTGTTGGTGGTTATTAACTTCCTGACAAGCATCAGCCATTTTCAGCATAATGCTTCTTTTCACCTATCTCGAACGAACAAAGATACACATTTTTACTACGTAGTATCGGGCGGGCGTCGGTACGCAACAAAATACTATACTCCGGTCTCACCTCTGCAGCGATGTACGCTGGAATAACGCTCAATAATAATTGTTCTTGTTGTTCTCTTTCGCATTCTAGCTTTATTCGGGATTCGATGACCGTTTTTGTCCCAGAGAACGTTCTTGCGTGCGCTTTTCCGGTTAAAATACTGTAATACGAACCCGAAACGACTGCCACCGATAGGAATATCATTTCACTGCATATCTAACGAATCGAACAATATTAGAACGAATATACACGTATGATACAGCTAAACGTGTAACCAGTAATACCTGCTGAGCTGATTGGTAATAATTTGACTGATTGGAAAATAAAAATTTTCCACCCAAATGAACAATTATAAAGATAACTGCAAGGATGGTTGGCGTTTGTCGGTTGGTTCTCGGTAACACGGCAATCATTGCCAGAATGGTAATAAATAAGGGTACCGAGCCTCGAACGATCAAAATTCCAACACCGATGATCGTGGAAGAAGCGAAACCGATAAGAAATCTGGTTCTAGATGACGTTAAAGCCGACGGCAGTTGCGTAAAGAGCAGTAAACTCAACGAGGAAAATAACATTATCGTTAAACTCGATGCAGGGACAATAACTTTCGATAAATCCTAGAAAAAGAAATTCTTTTAAATACCATCCATATAAACTATGTGTTTTAGTTTAGTTGTATGGATCGTCGCGGGAAAAGTAACGATTGGAATACGTGCTATCGAATAAACGATATCCGGTTTACCTTCTACCGTGGACAAAGATAATTGACTGGTGATTTTACCCGGTAGCTGGTAGCGCAGAGGTCTCCTATCGCGAAAACCGAAGCGGCTACAGCGACGAACAAAGTACCGGTATAAAGCGACGTCGTCAATTTTCCCTCGTACTTGTCACGAAGTTGTTCCAATTCCTCGACGTTTGCTTCGTTCGCGGCGCGCTCCTCCGATTTTTCTAAAATAACATCGCGTCGCGATCAAACTTGGACAATTACGAGACCAGTTTGGAAGTAGGATGGGGGACGGATTAAGAGAAATATTGACCGGCCGCCGTCGATCAAGCGGTGGCGGATCTATGCACATACGTATCGTATAAGGAATCAGTGTCGTGCCTATACTTGCATTCATGTATACACACACATTATGCAGAAAGATACTTGCGCACAGGATTGTCGTGCGCTCAGTTGCGTCGACAACTGTTGGCAGTGATGGTGGTGGTGATGATGATGATGATCACGACCACGACCACGACCACCTCATGTCCCTTTATTAATAGCGAGTTACGTCCAAAATAAAACGAACCGCAAACTGTTTGCAGTGGACACGAACGCTCTCGGATCAATTCGATTATCATCTAGTCTTGTTACGTTTATTGTTACAACGATTTTACAACAATACACCAGGCATAGGAAACGATATTGGATTCGAGCAAAATTAGACAACACCATACTCTAAAGGCGCATATTAGACTGTCAAGAAGAAATTTTATATATCGCATTAGAAAGATTAATTGCTGTTAATTAACGTTTCTTAACAATCCGAATTATGGTCCCTTATCGGTCGAATCGATTCTATCGAACGTACAAACGAGTCAAGATTCGTTTAATCGAGAGCGTGACTGGCGCCCACTAAACACATATTTATTAGCGTGGATTTTTTTCGACGGAACATTTTAGTTCCCTTTCGATCGGTGTCGGTCAGACGACTTGTGTATAGTGGTGCACTCGAAAATGTCGACAAACATGGCAACAAAATAAACTCGGATATCCACGAAATCCAACATACAACAAGGGTGCGTGTCAGAATCATTGACGATTGTGTATCCGAAAAGAAATTGAAAATGGCGGAGCCAACATGGTCGATCGACGGTATGTTAAAATTGTTCTTGGATCTCTAAAAAAATTGACGAAACCTACGAGCTCGCGCTACTCTATCTACCTACCTACCTACTTGCTACAAGTATTTACGTGCGTTGCGAACGAAAAGGACGATCGACAAATGGGTGTGCCGTGCATTACGCCGTGCACGTTGGTTGCATTTATGGAAAACCAAACGATAAGCAATTGCGAAAGTGTTTGCTCGATTCCTCGTGGTCAGCTCCTTAATTTCGACGATTGGCCAATGTCCAACAAGTATTATTTTCATTCTATTTCGCTAGAGTTCTCCACGTAATTTCCACCATTCGTATCTATTTCGTGACCAGGTACCCGTTCCGCGCGTTTACGTACATACAAACATTACGAAACGTTCCTGAATACGTCTGCGTTCGGATAAATGTAGACAGAAACGAATCGTTTTTATTTTCCATCGCAAACAGTTACCATCTCTCTAGACGCTATACACTCTAGACCGGAATTGTGTTATTAATTCCAACATCGTTCGGTATCGGGGTTTCTATCACACCAGGAAACGTGCATTAAACTTTACTCTTATTAGTCCAACAATTTTAACCTGCCATATTAAAATTACGATTAAACGCAACACTGTCCTTTTAAACGCAATAAAATCTTTTTTACATAATACAAGAGAATGGTCGCAACAGGTATCAAAAGTTAAGGGGAATATGTTGCTACGAGACCAACTTGTTATTTAGAATTAGTAAAAGTTTCACGCGTACACATACATATTTAAGCGCATACACGGACGGTGTTCTTACCTTCGTTCGACATATCGGTCATACAATTTTTCTTTCTCCACTTCCTTGGCTATCGTCTATTTCCTCTTTAAACTCTTCTTTAACGCTTCGAACTGATCAATAACTTGCGCGGTTTTTCTTTATCGTATCGAATTTATTCCTACTTTGGTCGTTAGCAGCAGATGGGTTTAATGGAAACTTGAAATTTTAAAGCCTGCGTCTATAATCAGCAATCTTAAAAACGACAAACCCCAGTCTCCTTCGATCGATTTTCTTTAATCGTTTCTGTTACTTTCCTTTCCACCCACACTGCTCTTCGAGATGCAATTTTTTTAACAAATTCCTTTCTCAATGTCTAATATTTTATTATCGCACGTAAATTTAGTCGACGCACACAACTAACACCCCCCACACATGTACGTATACATACGTACATACATTGAATACTGGACCAACCGTTGTCGCGGTTGCAAGGTCTGCAACTGGTGGCCGAATTACGAGCCAAGTTTATCGCAAAGCTTTTCTAACGTACACTCCATTCAGGGCAACTCCTTCGTTACAAGCTTCGTCATATTTTCGGCTAAACTGTACACCTATGTACACGTCTACGTACGGTTTGGGAAATAAATAAAAACATTTTCCAATCTTGTTAAAAATTTCGTTATATTTTCTCAGTTAAAATTTCGTCAATTTAAAATTAATCGAATGAATTTACAACACCCGGTAAAATATTCATTACGACAAGTACATAAAAAATTCCGTTTGTTCGGTAGTCATCGAAATTTAGACATCCTTTCTAACGTTACGATATCAATTTCAACTCGTGTACGCGTTACAAAAATTCCATCTCACGCTCGATACCCACGAATTTTAATTGTTCGGTCGGTCCGTATCTGTCAACAAATATTAATCCATTATAAAGAAACGTTGAAATTTAATAAAATAAAATGCTGCTTTACCTGTAATCGAAAAATAATTCTTCGCCAGGTTGAATAGCTCTCTTGGCAAAAATACCAATTCTATGGTCGCCGTTTACCATCATCACTTTTGCGTAACAATTTGGATTTATCGAATGATTGGCGAATCTTATTTTATTTCCTTTTCGCGTAGCATCCACGACAAAGTCTGAAAGTTAACAATATAAAAATTCATAAAACCACACAAATTGCTTACTTTCGAGCTTAAGGATCCCGCAAATTAACAACCATCCACATTTTACACGACTTTTTACCATTGTTAAGATTAAAGAGAAAACTGCACATGTATTTGTCGTATACTTTGCCCCTTCTATCAGCTTCGTCTTGACTTATAATTTCACCACAATATTCCGAGATAAATTCGTTCTTTGCCGCAGATTCTTTAAGAAATATTCCCCAACCAGCCACGTCGGATGGCGCCATTAAAAGGTGTTTATCTAAAAAAATTTCTTCATTTGATACGCGGCGGGGAAAAATATTGTTTCAAGAAAATAAAAGATCCGTCACGTACGGAGACCACGTTGAACGCTAACGTTTTTGCAGGATATTTTAGTAATATGAAACTGATCTGCACCGCATGTTTGGCAAAGATCCGGATCGCATTCTCTTACAGCTAGATAACACGGACATTGCTTTGTGTTGCATTGAGCTTTACACCTACATCCCGGGAAACGATTTTGACATTCGCTGCTACACTGACAAAACTTTTCACAGAAATTCTGTGCCTGTATACATGGACACGAGTTGTCGCACTGTCTTCCCGGATGGTCGCACGGTGCAAAATTATGGACATGATTAGCACCTTTTAAGAAGAGAGAGAGAAAAAAAACAGAAATTATTTTTACAATTAAAATCAAACTCAATGATTAAATTACACGTTACTTATTCGATTATGCATTCTCCATATTACCAGAGTCCTTTTTTAGCTGTATCTTTCTACAATGCATCGACCAAAGTCGATGTTTCTTTTTTTTCTTTCGTGGCGGAGTAAAGTCTTTCAAATTTTCAATCGCAGGGATATCCGAGGCCTCTTTCTGAGCAAATTGGTAAACTTCCTGACAAGTTTTTGTTAACATTATCTGTGCTAATGCACAAGGATTGCCAGGAAAAGCTTTATGAAGGGCTCGAAACAAGCTTTGCTCCGAACCAGTCCACGAAACTTCGCTTTCCGTTTTTATACGTTTATCGAGACCCAGAAGCGTAAACGGTACTTGGTTTTCCGGTTGTGCTTGATCTTCCATCGACTCTTCCGGCTTTGTTTCTTTATTAACGTTCTGTTTGAAATCTAATACGATAGATATTATACGATAGTTAACCAACTCTAAATAGTAGGCACAACGCGGTGTTACCGAATATCTGCCACCTTTTGCACAATTTATTACTTCTGATAGTATAAACGGATAAATTATATTAAAAAATTGCTCTTTTCTACAAGAAATAATTTACCATCTTACCTTGACAGCCACCTCCCTGGCTATACTTGTTGCTATCGTTGCTGTCTTCGCTACTAGCTTCGTTACCGGAATCTACGCTTGCTTGTTTCCGTACTTTTCTAGGACCTCCACGCTTCTCGTCGCTTTCCTCATCTTTTATATCAGCCGCTTGAGCTGCAAGTTTTTCCTTCATCCCCTCCTGTAAACGAACAAAATACCCCTATGTCTTTCTATCATTCATTACACATACATACATATATATTACTTTTTTTTTTTTTTCTTTTTTATTTACCAAATGCATGTAACATTCCGTTCCACACGGTTCGGAAAACGGTTTCAGATCAGGTCCTTTCCGTTTCTGTAGATTCGGTCCCGGATGACAGACTTGAAGACCTATAAATAACGATTAAACTATTCGAAAAGGAAAATAAACAAACTATGTGATTTTAGTAGACACAACGATGCATGAGTCCTTGACGATACCTTTCTGCTAAATGACAAAAAAAAAAGAAAAGAAAAGAAAAGAAAAGAGAAGCATTCGCTCGAACACGATCGTTTGTATGCAATATTGTTCTTTACCTTGCGGCGATGATCCCCTGGCTGCTACGATAAATCAGGAATCATAAATTATCGTAATTAACAGATGTGTGTTTCATTTAAAACGGGAATCCAGCATGTATATGGCCAATATACACGGTATATTTTGGTATACCGATTGCAAACAAGTTATGGCGTACAAATTCTAGATATAGATGTCGTAATTGTACTCACGGTGAAGAAAGCAGTCGTATTTGAAACATCTTCTGCAGAAAAGCGTGTGAAATGAATGCATCGTCTGTTCCCTTGGTACGCTCTTAGCATTCGCTCCATCGATATTCGGCGTACACTCGGGTGGCAAAACATTCGGGTCCGATCTTTCCGTTAATTCTATGTATTTTTCTTTTAATTCTTCGGGTCTTCCTTTGTCAGGGAATATACTAGATATCGCCTAAAATTAACAGAGAACGTTGCGGCAAACAGGACGAAACATTTGGCCATTTAGCTTACATTGAATATATGCATGGATGGAAACGGATTCCCATGCATTTTAGAGTCTTCCAACGACTTTTCGGTTTTAACTTCGGCCTTAACATTACTATCTTTTCTTTCTTTATCCTCCTCCTTTTCCTTTCCTTTCTTCGTTTGCTCCCGTTCTTTGTCTTCTTTTTCATATTGCGTCAAAGCATTAACTAAATCCACGAATATCGAATCGTCCATAAAACCGGATTCTCGATCTCCGTGTACCTAAAATTTATTAAGTTTTTTAATCTTTTATGCGTTTGTATTTTACGACCAAACTATATACCATACACGATCTAGCTGCTTACTTTTCCATCATAATTTTTTATCAATTCTTCGATAAATGTACCATCTTGGTCTAAAATTTCATCGCCCATATAAGGTATATTATGTAGCACAGTTTCATCTTCCACCATAAAATTTTGCTGTATAGGTGCCCAGGTATACATGGTTGGTATCGGTGTAACTGCATTAATGATTTTAACAGGGCACGTTTGTGCATCTCCGTCAGAGCTAGTAACTTCTGCTTTCTTCATACAAGAGACATGAGGCGGGATATCCTGCATAGCTAACCACATTGCCTTTCCATCTGCCCATCGTTTTTGTTCGATCGTTAAGAGCTCTAATGGCATAGTTTAAACGCCAATTACACATTTATATATACATACATACATACGTATATACAAATACATATATATATATATTTTGTTTTGCGTACGCGAAAACTATGTATGCGATACTGTAAATTTCGAAAACGAGCAACACGATTGGAAATTGTAATTTGTCAATAGTTATTATTAAGCGAAATATTCATTTAGTTGCAGAAAATGTAGGTACTAACCAGACATAAACTTGCGATTTTGATTCCAAGCTATCTTTACCTCGTCTGCTCGCTTATAGCGTTTCATTTGTCGTAAACGCATGTATTCGGATTTCACGCGCTTTCTCCATTCTGCAGAAACTTTTGCTTTCGACATTGCAACGAAAAGTCAATTCATCATTAGTAACATCATCAGCGGTACAACATTAAAGTATTAATGAAATCGATGATTCGACGAGCAAGTATACGATGATGACGATTATCCGCGATCTCCGTCAACACCTGTGTGTTGTTGTTGTTTTCTCGTGTCATAGACGAGGTATACGAATAGACTTTCCTTATTTCTCATCGACTGTTTGTGGCCCATGCAAACGCGTCCTCTTCTCATGGATGGCGGTCAGTCGAGAAACTACTCGTTGAATAGTGTGATCGGCACACAGCTGTAGTGTGTGTGTGTGTGTCAGTTTCAATCGTAGACGCGTTGGCAGTTTAATGTCCGGATTAATTAAGTATGTACATACATTTTCGTTTAATATTAATAGATTTGATTTTAATTTGTATTTTATTTCTGCCTGCAGTCTCTGATTGGAATTCGAGTACATACAAGGGAAGCTACCGGCATGCTACCTAGCAACAGTGTTGCTAACGGAACAAGTTCAAGGTTGCCTTGATTCGTTCTCTGGATTTTCACGCGAGTGAACGATCGTCAGTCTCCAGACTAATAAGGTATGTACGCTTTAGCTATCGATATCTAAACGCTTCTAATCACTACTATTACTCTCCGTTACTCTCTAACGGTGCCTTCGTTTAATATTAATACATTTTTTCTCTACACGAAATTACATATCTCGTACATATTATTTAAAATTAAATTATTCTTTAATCGTGATTAGGTATGTTTAGTGCAGTGCATTTGATTTTAATTTGTATTTTATTTCTGTTAGAGTCTCTGACCAGCAGCACGTAATCGAGGCCATCATACTTGGACACATTGAAATCGCGCCAACTTGAAACGGTCTAATAAGGAAGGATTGGTAAAACTTATATCCATGTATTATTATAATAATCGAGATTAAATAATAGATTATTTTTTAATTTGCTTTATTATCGATTTAAATTAAGTGGGAAATTAAATGGGAATTAATTGTCGTATTTTAATTTTAAAGTATTTATTGAATTTTTACAAATTTTACAAGTTTTCTATGCAAGCTGAGTAATGGATAAAAACAGCGTAATTAATTTATACCATTCAGACACAAATAAATAAGAAAAAGTATAATTTTTGCACATTTCAGAATGCTTATAAAAATCGAAACATGTATTGAAATTTAATACCATTACGCTTACGACTATAGTAACAAAAGGTTGGTATACATACACGTAACTGTCAATACTCGAAGGGGCATTTGAAATAAAGGTGGTTAATTATTTTCAGCGTTCATTAGTTATACGTATATATTCTCCGGGGCCTGTAATAAAAATTATAGTTTACCCTTTAATAATTTAAAGTCTAGATGTAGAAACGCGACACGATATACATATGTATATCTATTTCACGTATTTCTTACCTACGAGACTGAGTAATACGGGCAAAAATATAAGACCATGCGCGGCGCCAAATAGCACAATGCCCAAGTACATTCTAAAGTAAAATATTTGAAATATTTGGTTTTTCGAAAATGCTAATACGATGATTCCTATAATTTTCGTTAAGGTAATTCCAGAGAAAACCTGTAATGGAAAATAAGTGTTTGTAAATTTGTTACGCATCTCGTATGGCGAGAAAGAAAAGATTTTCGTAGAACGTATCTTGTTAGGTTTTTCTGTATACTTACGGAACTTCCCATCTCGTTAAGAGTCTCCGTGGCTCGATCAATTTTCGTTATTGCCGCGGAATGTAAATACGAATGTATAATGTGACTGGAAAATTCTACGGAAATGCCAACGGCCTGCAAGAAACGAAAATATAATATATCCGCACTTGTGACTGGAACTGAATTTGTTGGAAGCGTGGATGAAAATGGAAATAACGAGTATCTTATTACATACCATTACTAAATTTACGAGAGAGACTGCGTTCAATTCAATATGCCACCAATACATGAGACCTCCGATGTTTACAACGGTCATGAATACCGTGAGTAGCACCGTTACGGCCGAAAATAACGAAAGTCCGGATAGCAACGCAGTTACAACGAAGATTACAACGAGAGAGAAACCCAACGATGATATCGTTTCTTTCCAGATCGTAAGATATTGTTCGTAGTAGACGTAAGATACGCTGAAGAAAATTAAAACCGGAATAACAATGTTTCACATTTCCGACGATAAAGCTTGCAATATCTTTGTAACGTTTACAAACCTGTATGGAAATACAGTTATCTTTCGATCGGTTAAACGTTCGTTATTTATCATATTCGTGATGTTTTCGGCTATCGTTCTTGCCGATTTCAGCGATTCGTACCAATCGGATGACTTTTTTAAAGGGACGTGGTACCCCATAAAGTAACTGTCGCCAACATCGACTAGTCCATATTTGTCGACGTAGTAATTAATTCCCTGTGAAATTAAACATGATAAACTTGTAGAACTTGTTGGGTAAAAAACGGACGGTGCGTGTAACGAGGCGAATAATCGAGTTACATCGAGATACGATGGCCGACCAGATTTTGCGCAATCTTGATTCGGAATGTCTTCCAGAAAGTACGGTATATATTTTCGAAAACTGTTTACGTCTGGTCGAGAGTCGATATTTCGAATGTCGCACGGACTGCACGTGTCAACTAGAAAAAGAAAGAAAAGCTTGTTTCGTTTAGTTTAGTTTGGTGTGGTGTGGTGTGGTGTGGAGTATATCGCGTCGAAAAGTATTAGTATTGCTCTATCATGATCGAATACC
This sequence comes from Colletes latitarsis, assembly GCF_051014445.1. Taxonomy (NCBI): domain Eukaryota; kingdom Metazoa; phylum Arthropoda; class Insecta; order Hymenoptera; family Colletidae; genus Colletes; species Colletes latitarsis. The sequence goes on from NC_135138.1 coordinate 38,878,772, forward strand.
GTTAGTATGCGGACAAAATGATCGATTGTTCGGAAAGTACATGCAGCAGCCAGAAATCGTTGACCAGTCTATGTAATCGTCTATCCAGGAAGAAGCTGCTTTTGATAAATACGATCTAAAAAGTAAAGATATAATGTATATAGAACGATCGATAAGGAATTTAATGCGTTTCAATGGAAATAAATTGATTATTTAGTCTACAAACACAGCAGGTTGTTTAGCTGCCGAGTAGATTTGTGTGTAGAGAGAATCGGAATTACATCCTTGACCGCCGCAAATTATGTTCTGAACCTTTTTCTCGCTATAATTCAGTCCGGGTGTCAGAACAAAATAAACCGGTGGACCCATCGACAAGAGATCCTTCATAAACTGGAAATATCAATCGATACGTTGTCAGTTATTGCGTATTTATTCGAACGATCGTGGTGTCTCGTGATTTCTACAAACAATCGGATACATTACTTGGAAATATTTCAACACGTAAGAATCTACAGGCATCGAAAGTTCTTGTTCTAAACCGATACTAATATTTGGTACGACTATGGCATTTGCAACCAGAGCTACAGAGAATACTATTATTACGATCGTTCTGATCGACGTCTTCATAACATACGGCGTATAAAAACGTTTAAATATCGTTTGTATTAAACTGGAATTTTGATAAATTTCCAAATTTTCCTTATTTGTTTTCACACAACAAAAGACATCCAACAAATTCTTCTGAAATGTCATAAACTAGCGTGAATCGTTCTCTTTGAGAAAATACGATACGCAGACGCGTGCGTGCGCGTAATAAAATTTCTTACCTCGGATCTCCGAGCGTCCAGCGACAACAGACTGACGAAAGCTGTTATTTGTAAGAAAAAGTTTACCAGGATAGACAAACACGCATAAAGCGCAAAAGTACGAACAGCTGGCATCGTAGATAATGCTCCTGCAAAATGTATATTAATTCGATTCGAGTGAAATATTTTCCACGTTAAATGCGATTAATCTCTGCTCGCCACTGTCCCATTTAAGTGGAATAAAGGAAAAACGAGGTTTCGCGTGTACCTACTAACCGATTAAGAAACAAAGACACTCGGATGTACTGGTGAGCAATATCGACGGACCAACTTTGGCCATGATTCTTCCTATATGTTCTGGTATTGATTCTTCCGAATATTTTTTATTTCTTTGATGAGTTTGGACCAATATGAAAATGTTATCCACTCCCACGGCTAATACCAAGAATGGAATTACCTATACACGATTAATTTCTATACCATTTTCTAGTATTTATTCATTCCCGTACAAGTTTTGCTCACCTCGATCGTAAGTAAGCTCGTGGATACACCGATATAGCCAAATATACCAAGCGAACAAGCTACGGATGCCATCACAATGATAATTCCACCGATACTGAGCATCATTTTGCTCTTTGCCTGTAATCATACGATTAAAGAAATACACCGGCGGTCTATGAAAAATAACAGAGACCGAGACCACATCTATCGTATCTATTATACATAAATGAAAATAACAATTTGATCGTAAGCTAAAAGAGAATAGTCAACTTACAAAGTACCCTTCAAAATGACAGTCTATTTTACCCAGAGCAAAGGCAACGTAAACAAACATTAATGCATAACTGAAAACCATTGTCGACACTTCGGCTTTCGATGATCGATCCAATTCATCTTGAATCGATTTCTCTGTGTTGTACGCGACATCCATAAATTCCGGACGTTCGTTAGTGTCCCATTCTTTCATAAAATCAATGAATCTGAAATTTCGATAAACATTTTCACTTGTCCCTTCTTCTTCTTCTTCTTCTTCTTTTACTTACCGCTGTTCCCACTTGTGTACAGACTCGACCACAGATTCTTCCAATGAGTTTTTCACAAGAAAAGTTAAAACCAATCCTGTTGCCTTTATGTAATCTTTCGAATCATAGTTAAACTCATTGTCTCGAAGAAACCCTCCGTAGGCTATTGCTGGCATCACTGGCCCTTTGTATGGTGCCATACAGGCAGGACTATATGAATTTCTTTTCAAACAAACGGTTAAAAGTTTCATTTTATTATGGATATTTAACCAATCGTATTATATTCGCCGTTATAGCGTGTAAACTCACTGCGCACACTCGTACAAATGATCCAAATAATTTCTTTCGTATGAATTTGATACATCCGTCGCGTTAAAACGTTCAAGATTGTTTTGAAAATATCCCCATACGCTTTGCACGGTGCAAAGATCCAAAGTAGTGGGTCCTGTAAAGTCATTCTGTACAGGAGCGTAACAAATCCGTTCCAATCCTTCTCCAACCTCTTGTCCAATCTGTTTATTACAATTTACCTAATGTTTTATTTAACCTTCCTACATACACGGCAAATATCTATATGTACATATCTATAAACACAAGTTGTACTTGCTTGGAGAATTTTGTTTTGAAGCTTGTATACAGCGAGTAAAAATTGTTTGCCAAATACGGGACCAAATTCAAGGACGCCGTTCGATGTATTGTGCGTTACCTGGATCCAATCAAATGAAACGAACGCGTACATGTGTTTATTTTAAAAGATGGATTTAAAAGTACAACTAGAAAGAGTCGTTTGTTATCGACCGACTTTACCTTATCGAGTCCCACCGATTTCATGTAAACTTGTTCTGTCCTGTAGAAAGGTTGAAAATGCGAATCGAAATAATTTTTCTCGATTCTAGCTCTGCTAGTAGGTGCTGCCCAAATTTCAATCGGATCGCTCGTTATGGAGAGCTGATTAATTCCGTAGCTCAGTGCCAATATTATATACGAAATAGTAAAAAGTATTATAATCGGGTATTCTGCGAATGCTGTTCAACAATGGAATAATAATAGTAATAACATGCTGGAGCAACGCGCAATGGGGCGTGTACGATCTTTTACCGTGTCTAGGAGATTTCAAGCAACCAAACATCTCTTTTATCACTCGACAGAAAATTATGTTGACGATGGTATACCTTTTCCCCAAACAGTGAAAAATGACCGGGACATCTCGTGCAAACTCCTCCGCCAATTTACATTCGATTTAGTTTCATTTTTTGCCGTTATCCCTTTATCCTTGCTGGTATCTACAACGATTAATACAAGAATACAATTGTGCACGATATACGTGTAAACGTAAAACGCTGAGAGCGAGGCTCAGCTTATTCTCATGATTTCAGTTTCACCTTTAGTTGCAAAGACAATGTCACTTTTTCTTTATCTTGCAGCCATACACTTCAAATACCCCTACGTATACACATTTAAACATTACGTGCAGACGATAACAAAATTGTATGCAATACCTGAAGAAACGCGTCTTATCTTGAAAAGTACCACTGCAGCGGATAAAATAAATATAGTAATTAAAATTCCTGCTAAAACTCCATAGCCGTTGTACCCGAAAATGGCAAAGTAGTTATTATCTTGTTCGATTTTCGTGAATGGGCAAGCTGCGGGACAATCGACGCAGCTACATGCCGACGATCCCTATTTAGTTCATATACATATATATGTATATACTTGAAACTTTTTAAATACATTGGTAATTGGTTCGGACTTACGTCGTATGTTTCGTTACATCTTTTTACCGGTTCGTTCCACCGACTGCTATCAGGGATGAAACGCATGTTGAAAGTTACAAAATCATTCACAGTCACATCACCTTGATACTCGTACCACCTAAAATGAGTTGCTTTCATGAAAAATCCAATAAACATTCTATATTAGTGTTAACATAATTTTAAAAATGTTTGTGATTTTCGAACCGCGGTTATAGTCTGTTTTCGTTTGCTAGTTGGTTGCATGCAGCTCGTTCGTTAATTTACGTACACATTCAAAGAGCATTGTTTAAACATTCCTTTAAAACTGTTTGACAGATTTTTTAAACTTACTTTTTTGCTGTGCACCAACTGGCTCCGTGAATTCCACAGGCCAAATCCATAGCCAAATTTCCACTTGCTGGGTGAACGATATTTTTACACGAATCGAAAGTAGTATTCATGTATTCTTCCGCAATATAAACCTAACAAGCATACATTGGATACACATTCTATTTGACATATATTTGTTTCGGTCCGAGGTGGGTGGGTGAAATAAATTTCTACGCTACGCGACGGTATGGCACGCTAGGCGAAACATCAAATTCGGAAAATAAAATAAACATTTTTTGCCCCATTGAAAAAACACAACGCAAAACATTTTCTTTTAACCTTTAAACATAGACATAGATAACATTTTTTTATATCGCGTTACCAAAATTTCCCAACCAAAAGTTGTATACTTGTTTATTCCTTTAAAGGATACAGCTTTTAGTAATTCCGTTTTTATGTCTTTATTCTACTTAAACTGTAAAACAGTGTATACATATTTATGTACCTCGACTGCTTTCACGTACTCTTTGCCCTCAGAATTTATACCAACGTCTTTTACTTGTAGAAATCTACTCTGTTCAGGACTGCAACTTAAATCACATATTAATTTGTATATATTTTCTATACACGTTGGACATCTGCCAAAGATTCCATCGATCATGGTCGTCTGACTGAGCAGCGTTTTAATATTGCTACTGTCGCAACATAACTTTGGCGAATCTGAAAACAAGTAGACGACCGACGTGTTTATCCAAGTAGAATTTTTCTCCGATTCGAAATACGTACCAGTGTTGACAAAGTATTGCGGACATATATTGCGAAGAAGCAACGCGATTGTTGTATCGTTGATCCGTCGAGGAGGATCATTGGACGCGCACGTGTAATTCAAAGTTGGCTTTTCGATCGAGGGACCGCAGTCTCCGTACCATATGCAATGATACTGCTCTCCACTACTGTGTCCTAATGTCAACACGCAACAGAATATTAAGAAAATCCGGTGCATTCGGTTCCATCGAAACGTCCACTCGAATCTGATCATCTTTCAAACAATTATCGTCTACGATTTTTCTCCGTTTGCTACTTTGGCCCCGCTTTCACTCTTTCTTCCTCCGTTCTGCAAATACCTATACATTCGAATAACCTGGATAACTAAAGATGGAAATATCGTCGTTTAACCTATCGAAATAAACAAACACTCTACTTACTTTTTATTTTTTTTACATGGAAGTCTGCGTGTTGTCGATCAATCGAGGTTTCCGTTCGAAATAAATCGAATGTAAAACTGCTCGCTCGTTATTATCGACATGTATCGAATACAATCTAGCGTCGGGTATCTTTTCCCGCAGTCGATTGATTGGCTATGGATAGAATAGTCTTTTTACTCTTTTTTACTTCCTAGTATTAGGAGAAAAAAAAGTGGTATATAAATTTTTAATGCTCGATACGGGGGGATCTAGAAGTCGGGTTAAACATTTTATATCTAATCGATACGATTGATACAGATCAATCGTTCTAATTGTTTGATTAGACTGCACACCTGCGTCTTATCGGTGTCAGATTTGAATTCTTGGATTGAAAAACAACAGTTGCACGCATGAAATTGTATCGTTAATCGATATCGTGCAATAAATCTTGAAATTTTTACGCTTAACCGACAAAGAAGGACAGTTGTGTATAATAATAGAGCTCAATCGGATAAAATGGGCATGTTAATCGCTTTAAAAGTTTCGAAAGAAACTTTTTCTATATTTTTTAATATTTTACTAGATATTATCTTTTGTTTAGAAGAGAAGTTATTCCAGAAAGAGTGGCCGTGCGCGAATGCTTCATTTACTCACTGTGCACTTAATTATAATTACTCCTCCATTCTCTCTCTCGTCGATACAGAGGTATAAATTAAAAACAATTATCATACTGGATAATCATATTTTAATGACTCAATGATTGTACAAATGGATCACTTTTAAACGTTTCCACGTAACCGAAGAACAATAACAATAAATACAGGAATGAATGCAATTATAATGTTGGTTACTAATTTGTAATTATACAATAGATGAAAAAACAAACGATACGCAGTTTACATTGCGTTTGTATTCGTACATGGAAAATTATTTTCATTCCTGGTTCACCGTACACGGTTGCAAACGTCAACGAAGAAAAATAAACAATGTGGAAAGACGTGTTACATTGTTACTTTATCCTATTTTTGTTTCGTTATAATAACGTGACCCCATATCTGCCCACCCTGCTTCATACCCCATCTACTATTTCCCTTATAATCTATAATATAATTCTATCAACCATCTAAAATCTTTGTGTTCACGGGACACTAAAAGGTTTATTTCTTTCTCACTCGACCTTTTTCTTTTTATCATTTCTCTTTGCACGCACCCACGCACGCTCGCACGCATAAAACACACACACACACACACACACAACCATCCTCTGTCCCTCTCTCCATCTCTTCCATGGTCTTGTCCTTTTCATTCTACATACGTGTATCATTCACCGCTTCCCTTTCTCAAGATATACATACATACGTGTACATGTACGGTGTCCGTAATCATACTGAATTTTATCGTCATTATAATAGTATGTTACGTTCAACGATAGCGATAAAGTTTATATTAATAAAATTTGTGGAGAATGTCCAATAATCGTATAATAGATGATACATCTGTCGACGATCCTCTGCGACCAGGACAAAAATATGAAACTTGATACTAGGCCAACTATTAAGAGATACGCCTCGGAGCTAGAGTGTCTCGACCTCTATTTTCTATTTTGACCAAATTTTTTAGGAACTTGTCGGTTTTCCTAATACACTTTCAACGTTCATGGTTGCTGATTAGAAACACTTTCGAGTCTGAAGAAACAAGTACCGAGCGTTTCGATATTTCTCATAAACTGTGACTATGTACATACATGCAGCATACGTATATAGAATGTGTCCAGTTTATTTAAAAAACTGTGAACGGTATAAAAAAATGTTTAGAGGAAAGTTAGAAGGTATAAAGGGGCACATGTGTATTATATCGATAGGTACTTGGCTTTGAGACCATCCTGAAATGCCCCGCAAAGTTTGCACGCGAACCAAAAGGGTTTATAATACGCCCAGTTTCTGCAACAATTGCAACGATTGTGCTTGACAATTTGGAAAAAGAAAAGACGGACGGCAGGCATATACATAGATATATCTAAAGGAAGGCCGAGGGGTCAAGAGCCGCATTTACCTGATTCCCAACATTTTTCTAAATTATGAATATACGTGAATTTCATGGAGCATTTCAAAGGGTTAAGGACATGCCACCACAATATTTACCCTTTATACCCTACAATTTTCTTTTAATACATTTTCAAACATTCTTTATACCGTTCACAATTTTTTTTTAGATAAACCTGACACACTGTATACGCGTCTATTATAATCGATTATTGAAAAGTAACGTATCACCGAAAGGAATTTAACTGCAACGATGATTATTACATTTCAATGTTACCGCAAAGAAAATTATCCAATATAACTTTCTGTCGGATCTTTATCCAGATTTCATTTCTATTTTATAATCTCTCTCTCTCTCTCTCTCTCTCTCTCTCTCTCGCTCGCTCGCTCTCGCTCTCGCTCTCTGTCTCTCTCGGTAATACTATGTCTTTGAATTTAATTGTATTACTATCTTTATTATTGTTATCATTGCCGTTGTCGTTGTTAGTATTATTATAGTTAATGTTATTATTACGGTTTCCGTTCTTGTGACTATCGTAGTCCTTTTCATGAAAAAATGCTATTCGAATGTTAGCATTGATTGTCACGAGTCCTGGAGTAATAGATACGCGAACGAGCATAATACGAAACATGAAAGATTTTTCAATGCGTGTAGATATACACTATGTTTAATTGAAACGCAAACGATGATAAGTGTAGATTCGACGGTGCATCAACTACGAGAAAATACACTAGCGTATCAGACTTGGCATATCGAAACGAATTAATCAACCGCGAATTAGTTTCACTGTGACACATACACGTTATGCGGGTCGAGAAAAAAAAGCATGGACTCTCGCTCGGAGGCACATCTCGACAAAATTTATACAATAAAATTTTTATATATATAGTGGACAATGTAATAATACGAGCAACAGAAGGTCCTCCGTAAAGTTTCAAATCTGCACATGTGACGTCTATAGTTATTAGTAAATAGGTATTTAATTTTCTTCGCTCTGAAATATTAACCAATACCCTATTAAATACATACTTTGTTTATATGCGCACACGTGCATTCGTGCGCTTGTAATGCAAGGGTGTGCTTGTGCTGTATGTGCGCACGTACTATTGGGAGACGAGATATAGTTACATACAGACTATCCATAAGCTAAACGAGACACATTTGCAACGGGCAAAAGGAATCGTTTACAGGCTCCACCAAATTCCCTCCACTGTTTCGGTTCTTGGCTCCTCTGGAGGGGATTAGGTGGACCGTGGCAAAGTTTTCCGTTGCTCCGACACGTTGTTCAGTGCCATCGCGGTCTCGTCTCATCGATAGTATTCCATGTCGAACGAACAGGAGAGCACAATGCAAGCGTATGTATCTATCTATGTATGTATGTATGTATGTATGTATGTATGTATGTATGTATGCACATATAAGGTAAAATTCTTTTATCGTATCGTGCAGCTATTTCCAAATTTTTGAACCTTGTCAAATTCAATTCACCCTTGTGAAACGTCAAACCGTTTATACAAGAATTATCTATTATTAATCAACGTCGCTGATTAAACGCAATAATCTTAATTTTTAACTGCCGATCAAACAACATACGTATGTATATATTTGCTGAAACGTGAAACGCTCGCACAACGTGTCAAGAAAACGTGTCGTTAACTTTACCTAGACAAACATGATTCTCGATGAAACAAAATAAACATGTTATTTACCGACTATGTAACGAACCTCTGTCTTTTTCAACAGTCGTATGCTATACTGTCGCTATAGTTATACCATCGATATTATTTCGTTCTATTCGTATTACAATTAAATATAATTTAGTATGTCTACTTATTAATGTATCAATAAGTAACACAATTATTTTTTTCCTTTATTTCTGTTTAGAAATAAAATAAAATAATTAGCGTAAAGTGCGTCGATCGAGACAAATGTGTGCAACGAGAGCATGAAACCAAGCTTGATTGCAAGAATAGGCGCGCGTGCACAAGTGCGCACGTGTGTACGCGACAAGAAAGAAGGAAAATTGCGTTGTTCCGCAATAGCTTTTGTTATTCCGTGTCTTCATCAATTAATATTCCCGTCGATTAACAAATTGCTTTTTTTTTATAAAGTATAACGATCGAAAAAGAGCTAGCTGTCTTGTTCGACACATTGATTCCTATGTAACACTGAATAACACGATAATTAAAAGAACATGATGCTTCGATTATGTATATCGCACATATAAGTGTGTATACACGTGTATATGGCGCACACACACACACACACGCACGCACGCACGCACCCACCCACCCACCCACCCACCCACCCACCCACCCATCCAACTATATTCATACGTGTTTTCGGTGTTCAAGACACTCGTGTATACACCGAGCAATTGCAAATTGTTGTTGGAACATTTTCAAACATATTTTACCATCATTTTTGTACTATCGTTTCTCACAATGCAATTATTTCTCTGTGTGAAGCAAGAATAAAGGAAGTAAGAGGCAAATTGATACGTGGCAAAATTATTCAATCGGTTATCAGGGAAAAATAGAAATAAATAATACGGTTATTATATGTGTTGTGGACAACGATCTACAGTACACTCATTGTGTATACACTGTGCACGTACTGCACTCACTTAATTGATGCGTATACATTATTGTTTGCTGCGAATATTTATCTACATATGTATATATATATATATCATATGGATATAGATATAGATAGATAGATAGATAGATAGATATAGATAGATAGATAGATAGATAGATAGATAGATAGATAGATAGATAGATAGATAGATAGATTGATATAGATACACTTTCTGTTTTCTAATTTACAAGCAATAATGGTTTAATATCGTATTGAACTTATCTTAATACTCATCAATAACGCGTTACAAGTCAAGTATAGTTAGTTTCTGCAACATATTATCATCTAGTTTTCGACGATATTCCACACGGACGTTTATATCGCTGCTCGAACAATGTTTTGTCGATGGCTTTGTTAAGTACGTACGCAACTTTATATCATTTCCTCTGGCAATGCGACATAATTATGTATGTATATAATTGTTGTTATTCGTTCCATGAAAGATGAGCTCGATCAATCTCACTTAAAAATTATGCGTTGTGTTTCAAGCATCCTAATCCCTAATCATATTTTAACTAACGTTAAAAATAAAATTTCCTATGGCGATGAACATACTCGATATTAAAAAATAGTTGAAATATCGAACATGTGGAAAACCGTCCTTTTCCATAGATTAAACGTGTGCGTGCGTGTGTATGCGCATATACATGTACGGATACATATTAATTTATCTTTATTTATATTTACGTAAATATATACACACACAGACGCACGCGCGCACCCATACACGCGTAACACACATACATACGTACAGGCAACAGTAATACGCATTTTTTTTCCCCCTTAATTTTCATATGTATAATATGTATACGACTTATTCCATTAAACGTTCTTATTTTTCATCGCTAAATTCATTCGTTACGTCGTCGTTTTTTCTTACGTATATCATAGTATATACTATAACGTTTCGATTGATTTGTTGACAATAATAACGATGTCGTAATGCTAACGATGAAGATGATTAGGATGAGAATGATAATGATAATAACGACGTTGATGAAAATGATATTGACAGTAGTAGCAGAATCAGTAACATAAGCAGTAATATTGATTTGTAGTAATAGTAGTAGGAATAATAGCAGTAGTGGTAGTAGTAGTAGTAGTAGTAGTAGTAATAGTAGTAGTAGTAGTAGTAATAGTAATAGTAATAGTAGTAGTAGTAGTAGTAGTAATAGTAGTAGTAGTAGTACTAGTAGTAGTAGTAGTAGTAGTAGTAGTAGTAGTAGTAGTAGTAGTTGTAGTAGTAGTGGTTGTGGTGGTGGTGGTGGTGGTGGTGGTGGTGGTGGTGGTGGTGGTGATGGTGGTGGTAATAGTGTGATAGTAGTAGTAGTAGCAACATTAGTTAATAAAAATAATGCTAGTAACGATAATAATATACATAATGCCAAACGAAATAGTAATAATATTAACTGCAATGGTAATATAAATAATTCTAATAATACTAATAAAAAGGCCGGCGACAATGTTAATGATAATTACAATAATGATAAGTACGATGATAATGTTGATAACGAAGATGAGGATAACAATGACGATGGTAACAATGAGGATGACAATGACAATGACTATAATGATAACGATGGCGATGATGATGATGATGATGATGATGATGATGGTGACGATGGTGATGATGGTGATGATGGTGATGATGGTGATGATGATAATGACGACGACGACGATAATATTTTGGTATTAATAATATAATTATTACATTATATACAGAGTTTGTTACTCTATAACCGCATTGCCGTCCACGCAGAAAGAAAAACAATCAAGTATAATGTTTGAATCGTGCGAATGCGAACGAATCGAGCGAAAGAACGCTTATTTTAAAACGATCACGGATCACTCTGAAAAAGGGCTCCGTTGCTTTGAATGATTTCGATTGTACCACTAGGTAAAATTTGAATTAATCTGTTATGCATGGCATGTATTAGTAGGTACAACAACAACAACAACAGCAGCAACAGCAACAACAACTAGTGAACGTGAAAAATAGATTCTCGAAATGGAAATGTAACGTGAGCCCTGAAACGCTTTCCCGTTATTCGAAGATGCGTTATTATTCCTTTGTAGCGCTGCAGGCTGAATAATATCTATTGTGTATTATTAATCGAGTTGCGTGTCTAGTTGCAATCGATTAATCATTACGATTATTAGTACAAGTAGTAACAGATGGTGCATCTCATCGATGTTGCAACAACTGCATCGCGTATCCATTTTGTAGTAGACGCAAAATATTCGAATCTGCCGAAAGAAGGATAGAAGAACCTGAATTATCTTCTTTAAAACTCTCATTGTCAGTCGTAAGGATCGAAACGTTCTCTCTTCGTCGAAACATTTTTCCGTTAAAAGCGGAGCTCTCTCTCTTCTTCAAAATTCTCTCCTGTTAAACAGTTGAATCGTTGGTTGTACAGAGAAGGAATGATAGTACGTACGTCTGACGAGACGTAGATTTTGGAAGACGAAATGGGAGGAAGGAATGAAAGAAAGAAAGAAAGAAAGAAAGAAAGAAAGAAAGAAAAGGGAAACGGTGTCGAAGCATTCCGCGTGGGCGGCAAGCGCGTTAATCTTTCCACAATAGATCGAATATGCAGTTACTTTATTTACTTCACGGTCTTTAAACTTAACTCGATACTTTGTTAGCCAGTGTTAATAACTATTTAACTTAAATGTTGTTATTATAGTTAGATTGTTGAGCACAATTATTGATTTCTATCAGAGACTTTCGGGAAGCGCTGTGAGATGAGCTTATATCCCCAAACTCGCTGGCCGACTTACCCTTACGTGGTAGCGTAGTGGCTTCTCCAAACGAGGATAATTCCCGCGGTTTCCAGATTGGCGAACCTTTAATAGAATAGAGTAGAATCAAGTACACCTACAGTTTTACCGTGTCTAGCACAAGAAATTATCATTCGATGGGAATAGTTATTGTTTTGATTAATCGGGTGTCGAGAAGCGACGAAAATAAACGGAATCATCGGTTAAAATATCTATTTTTAAATGAAATAAATGAGCAATAAAATAAAGGTTTCGAGGTATCGAATTATTATAAAATATAGGAGAGAGAGTGCTTCTTTACTGTAAATTGATCCCTTACCAAGCTCTTTCACTGTAATGGGTTGATAGTTTTCCGGTTGATGAGAGGACTGGATTAATCTTGCCTGACTACCCGTACTTCCTGCTGAAATGGTTGAAGTGGTGCTCAAAGTCAAATGATTCGGAGTGCGGCCCAAATTCGCCTTCTTCTCACCTAAAAAAGCTTGCGAGTCTTCTTCTCCCTCGGATTTCGTCCCCGAATCCATCTCGAGCTTCACCTCTCCTATATTTTTAAAATAAATGCGCTTTTATACGCGCATAGACACGCCCACACGCGTTCATGCTCGCACGCACACACACAGGTCGCGTCGTTTCTCGACACGTAATTACTTGTGCTAAACTATACTACTAAGATAATTGTCCTGCTCTTCGCTAGCAACGTTGTACTCTTAATAAACTGTTTCTCCGTTCTTACCAGACGTATCGCTTATGGTCTTGCTTCTGGAGCGAAAGATTGTTTGCTGTTGATTAATCGCCCCCGGCTCTTCCATCTCCTTGTCTTCGGAACTCTCGTGCTCCATCGTTTGTTTCGATTGACTATATTTTCGTTTTACGTTATGCGAAGTCGATAACGGTTGTGGTTTCACCAACTTTTTCGACAGTGATCCGGTAACAGTTGCCGTTCCATTATTGCCGCCATTTTGTCCTTGACCGATTGACTGTTTTTCGAATTTGTCCACGTGCCCGGTCGACATTCGTGGAGAAATTGTCATCGGAGTTTGGTTAAGATTCTGTTTCGTCGACGGTATACTCATATTTCGCACTGATTCTCGAATTATCTGACGAATAGTCCTCAGGAACGCGTTTCGAAATTCTGTCGTGCTGAGGGTAAGAAGAGACAATTTGGTATCAGCTCGCGACTATCCCCGCTTCTCGATATATATTCTGCTAAATCAACTATCCAACTAGCCAATAATACCGAATTACTATTATCGTCGTTAATGTTACAATGGGATAGATTAGTTTAGTCCATCGTGAAGGAAGTGTGTATGTTTGTTTGTGTGTGTGTGTGTGTGTGTGTGTGTGAGTGGTTAAAATATACCTTGGAAACGGTGTAGCATGAAATTAATGCAGGCAAATAGATCGGTAATCGGCAACTTGGGGCAAAACGTGTGTTTAAAATTCAAAGTAAAATGCCATTTCCGACAGATAATATACCTATTAGACAGCACGTATACTTTCTCCGATCTTCTTTGCAATTGACTTCTCAAGTGAATCAATTCCCATAAGAAATGAGATTCCATGTCTTTGGCGGAACTAGCCCGGACTTGAACTTCCGTCACGGGAATCAATACTTGGTAACGAATTATTTCTACCTCGCTGGAATTTGCTTTCGTTGAAACTCCCTGTAAGCAATGCGCATTAACGCGAACAATGCGAAATACTGGATTGGATGTGTATGCGTATACGATAAAACCAGAGTCGCGAGCTTACCATTAGTTTCTTCTTTTGCCTCAATCTTTCCTTGCACAAAAAGACGACAGCAGACTTGAAAACAAAGCACATTGCGTGCAACTCTAGTCCTTTTTTTATTTTACCAAGAAAATCCGAAATATTAAGCCACTCGACGCCTCCGTAATAGAGAAGATCTCCTGGGCTCAAGTCGATTGGCTGTGTAAATACATTATTTCTTCAACGATTCCTTCAAATCTTGCATGAAATACTTGCAATACTGGCATTATTTCGGCTCACCTGCTTGCAGGACTTTTGATGTTGTCTAAACAAGTGATCGAAAATAGCTCCGTATTCTTCGTGAATTCTTTGCATTTCATTTATGTGTTCTGCTACTTTTTCCATGCCTTTCAACGCCTCTGCAACATCGATGATCGAAACACATTCAAGAAAAGAAGAAAACACGCAGAAATAAAAGAAAAATAATCGATAGGAGTAGCGTTTAACGATTCGTCTTGTTAAAATAAACTATCGAATCGTTGTTAATTGTTAATTTACCGATCAAGTGTACGTGTTCTTCGCTTCGTTCGTCCGTGAGATTACGAAGTTGCTGTAGAAGCAGCGGATACTTGAGTATTCTTTGAATAGGTTTTATCAAGTACGACTCTAAAGTCGACGAGTGTTGCTGCCTTGGATTTCTTGCTTGCAGGAACTCTTGTAAAGCTTGATTTCCTTCGTCTACCAGATAAATATACATACAACAGAGATGTGAAAAGATTGAAAGAGGGTGTCGCGAGCAAACAATCGAATATGTAGCATTTCACTTACTCGGATGTAACACCTTTTGTGCCTTGGAGTGACTGGCACAAAACGAGCTGTACAGCTTGAAGTGATTTACGTAATACAAGAAGGCACTTCCAATGGAAAACAGGACACCCTTTAAATACCATATACGTATTATACGATACAGTTACATGTGCATATAACTTTGTTACAATCTGTGTATGGATGTATATCGTATACCTTAAACTGACTCGGATGATCGAAATTATTGAAATCAGCCTCCATCTCGATCGCGTGGTCAAGATTTTGTAAAAATTGTCGTTGAAAGGTAACAATTTCTTGAATATTTCCAAACAATGCATTTATCTCTGCATTAGATAGGAAAGTCTCGCGTTTAAGGGGCTCCAAATAATTCTCCAACAAATTGTTTAAATTCTGAAAGTGTTGCGCGATATGTTTTAATGACGTTTGTATTGGTATTGCTCGGATATATGTATTCTTTAGCTGCTCGTTAACTTACCTTTACGTAAGTTCGTTCAGTCTCGATCAATTCTAGAATGACCTTTTTCAGTTTTTCCGCGTCGCTTAGCTGCCGGCTTGGCGTCAACGCTTGCGAATGAGAACTAACGACGCTTCCGGTAGGACTGGATTTTCTCGTTTCACCAGGCGATCGACAGATGCCCGTCACTTGTTCGGCGGTTTTTAGCAAATTTTCAATTTCGAACGAATTCGTGCGTGACGTTTGTTTACCGTTTTCTATGTGAGAAGCTGACGCACACTCCTGTGCAATGCTTTCCTTGCCTATGCACAGATTTAAACGTATCTCGTTATCGGTCGGTCCATCAACCGATGGACCATCATTCATTTTATTATTTTAAATTGAATCAATCTTTTAAGGTATAGAAATAGAAAGATCCTCGAGAGTAACAAATGGAATTTACCAAGGAAAAGAAACAAGAAAAGAAACAAGAAACGAGTAAAAGTAATCTTACTCCAACCAGGAGCTGGGACAATCAGACCGGATATCATTTCTTCGCTTATAACCGGTGGATCGGAAGGAGGTGGCGGGCAAACCAAGCTCTCGATGATATCATCGGTAACCCTCATTATACCCGTAAGATCCGGTGGTTCGGTTCGAGACGATCTCATCATCATACAGAGACCGATTTCTTCTTGCAGTACACTTTCTAGATACATCATATCTAGGTCGCTTACAATAGCACCGTTGATCACCATGATTTCGTCGCCTTTAATGATTCCTAAAATGTTTAAATTACCCTCGCTTGATACTTTTTTTTTACCGAAAATATACCGCGTGCCTCGATCAGCAAATTAGTAACCTTGATTTTTATCTTATTCCGAGCTCTAGAATTTCCCATTAAAATTTTTTCCCAAGGGTGGCCAGACACCCTCTACATACATTATATTTGCACAAGTATACATACTGTATGTCGAGCAAGCTTCGTCAAAGCAGAATCTAGAGACAAGTTTGCCAAGTCTAGAAATAGGGATATAGGGATATGCAAATAATCAATGTTTTCCAATGTTGTTGCGAAGCAGAAGATTCTGATGTACATAAATGGAGAAAAAATGCTATTTATTAAGGTCATCCGAAGTGTTTCCACATTTAATGCGGAACTCGGTAACCTTCGTTTTTAAAATAGATCAAACAAGGGTATAAAGAGGATGTTTGGCTCGATTCGAACGATTTCCTATTAAAGCCTGTTGGCCCGAACACATTTACAACCTGGTGTGGTTCCTTAAAATCTTCCGCTAGTCGCGTAAACCCGAAAACTTGCACGTACGAGCAAGTATCTATTATTAAACCGGTAATAAATTGATTAGTTGACGCGGTTATTACTCGAGTTATCTTTAACAAGACTGTTGTCACCGGACACAAGTTTGCTTGTCATTTATATATTTGTTAATACTGCTGGGGTTCCCAACTGTCTAGTCGTGTCTACGAAGCGGTTCTTACCGTTTTGCATCGCCACGCTTTTATCCTCGACTCTGCTAACGTAACAACACAACTCGTCTTGTCTATCGGAATTTTCAATTAACTCTGCTTCCACCGAAAAGCCCCACATTTGTTCTAGAGTATTTCTTTGTAATTCTACTTGATACAAGATTTTTGCGCAAACTTCAACAACCTCGTGCGTATTTGACTGAAACATGGATAACGTAATGTACTCTATGTATATTCATTGCCTTTCTTTTAATTAAACACGTAATAGCGAAATGCTTACATAAGTTTCTATCAGGTCGGTCCTATGTGGTACGAAATAATTGTGATCTTCCATGTCGCGACGCTTTTTCACGCGAACGAAATGTTCCATAGGATTGAGATTTTTCCGGTTGCAAGCACTTGCCAGAAATTCTTCGACCGTCATAGCGTCGCGTAAAAATACAGACACCAGCTGTAAGTCGAAACAAACGTGAACGAGTAATTCATTTTTCGTTCCAGTCGATTTTCACGTGTACCTAATTTCATCGTGCGTCGTATACGCACGCACGCACGCACGCACAATCGTGTATGCATTTAAAATTTCAATAGAAAGGATAGAGGTGAAACTATTATTATACCGTGTAAATCGGCCACCATTAATTATTTCTTGTTGTTAGAGTTGTTTATTGCGAATTGCTCACCTGATTTTCCGGTACATATACTTTGACAGGTTTCTCATCGTCTCTCGATGAAATTTGAAGGGATCTTCTGCTGGATCCGCTATTGGATCTCGAGAGCAACGGTGGCCTTCTTTTCGTAGCTCCACGACCTGCCAGCAGGTTGTTCAGCAACGAGGGGCTCCGCGCACATATAAAAGCGTGAAACGACGACACCGTAAAGACTCCTAATTTATTTAATGTTTGCTTCGTGGCACGTGATACGTGCGTCAATAAACTCTGGATAGAAAGTGAAAAAAATGATTTTAATCGAGACGATTATCATATATCGTCATTATTATCGGTTGCCCCTACTAATCTGGCGGAAACTGCTGCTCGAGCAAGTCGTACGAGATTCTATTTATGGTCTACAGTGATCGATACAAGTCTCCGATATAACGCGTCCCATGTATATGTATAGAGACGATGTAGGTATATCTCGTAAATGGTGCGCGTTTAAAAGAAAGATACATTTTCTTAGTCGATGGTATAGAGGTATCGTGAGAACGAATGCTGCTTGGAGAGCCAACTAAACACCGCAATTGACAATAACATCTTGAATATCAAGGGTAGAAAACGGCGACGATGATAATAAAAGTTAACCAAAGGCAGAAAGGCATAGATAGTGCGTATAACTTACTTTAGGATTAGGTAACTCGCCGCTTTGTAAACTAGCCATATAACACCTTAGACGAAATTGCTCGCAGTGAAGACGTTCCAGATTCTCTTCCCACTGTACGATTTGATTGTTGATTTGCTGTTTCGTTTCCACGTCGGAAACGACAGATTGCTGAAGATCAGCCATATGCTTTAATTTGTGATCCTATAAAGGGCAGGTTGGAGAGGGGATTTCTGTGTGGTTGCATCCGTTTCTGTAGCTGTTCTGTAGAGATATGCTTACCGATTCTATTGCCTTTTCTAACCGAAATATCTCTTCCTGTAACAAGTGAAGAGTCCCGGTTTTGCCGCGGTGACGCGCAAACGCAGCTGCGCAAGCCGAATGTATGCTGTTTACCCAATTCTCCAGTTCCACCTGACACGGCGCCTAACGCGACAACCATAAACCTTAATATATTGTACCTACCAAACCAATCACAGGTTTCTCGATTCCTCTATTATTTCCATCTTTCTTCTATTATTATTTCGAATTATTTCTAATGCGCGATCGTAACTTACTTGGAACAAGTAAGCATCACCGAATGCGGTGCTCAGACAAAATATATAATCCCTTTTCGGATGTTCAGGAATTGGTTGCATGATCGCGCCATCGACTATGATTAGATGCTTCGGCGCCGCTTCCATGGATCTGCTTTCTTGCGAATCACAAGGATAAAAGAGAAGCGTGGTCCCTTTCAAAGATACCCAATAACCTTTCCATCCCCTTTTCCTCGCAAGCTCGATCTGATGTTTCTTCCGTAACAGCCATTTTTTCACGCTAAGAAATCTAGAAACGAACATTATCGGTCAATAGAATCGAGTAATCGCGTGGATAATAGTATGTCGGTACTCACCCAGCCTTTCGAATCGCACCCGTACAATTGAACGAAGCTGCAGCCGTGCCGGTCTCTTTTCCTCGATACGGCGAGTTTATCACGCTTTCGCCATCGTCGTCGTCGCTTACAGCAGTAGTTAGGGACATTCTGTCGTCGTCCGACATCTACAACGGTACAATTAAACGTGTCATTGCAGTTGTTGATAGTTTTACCCCGACTTTGGAATGGACGAACGGTCGGACAAAAGTGTTTTGCGTAACGAGTTTCAATTATTTTCGAATACAGGTGACAACTTTAAGGATTATCTACAACAGTGTACGTTAATCACTACGAAACCATACGTTATCATCGACTGCGTATCCTGAGGATCCTCTATCAACAGCGTGAACGCGTGTACGTATTTAATAACGATACGGTTAAGAGATAAAAAATACATGACAAGATAGAAGGAGAGGTCGTGGGGGATGAAACGGAGCGGAGCGCCGGGCAACAAGATCAGTAGGAGGGATTTCAAAGGGGTTGCAGGGGTATCATACGGAGCTGGAGGAGGAGGAGGAGGAGAAAGAGGAGAAGGACGAGGAGGAGGAAGATATACGAGCAGCGCGGCGAGTGCAAAAGGAAAGTGTGATCCAGTGACGAACAACTCGATTAGTGATTACCGTGAATATCCTTGAAAATGTATAAATAGAATCGAATGCGTACAAGATATACATACATATATTCTATAAAGATAGTATATGTATCTTTACCATTCACGAGCAACTGATATACCACGACAGTATTTATTTGTTGGATGGTATAAGATGCTGGAACATGTATATTACACATACATTGACAGATCGTGCTTTTCGTTCGAGATAAGGAAGATTAACAAAAAGGAAAAAAAAAAGAGATAAACGTTAACAAGAAGAAGAAAAACACCAAGAACAACAATATCGTAAAAGTAAGACATATAAACGCAAAGGAAAATAAAATAATGTTTACGCGGAAATTCGTGTCTCTACCTTTTTAGCATAATTCGTCATACCGCGGAGCTTGTCGCGTATTCCTCTAAAGCCTTCGCCAGCCCAAAAACTTACGACTTTTTTGAGAAAGTCGGCGTTGCACGCATCCGCTGTCATGTGCGGATGGTAATGACAGTAGCAACCCTCCTTTTGGAGCTTCATGTTCGCGTTGCTGCCGGTACTGTTGATCTTGAACATGATCTCTCTATGGGTAACGTTGAGACCGTCGATATAACGCTGAGACCAGGTGCTCAGAGCTCCGTTAACGATCCTGAGTAACTTGTAGTAATAACCGTCGCCGAGGCCAACATTTACCTTCTCAGCAACGTTCTTACAATTGAACCAATACAATTTCCTTGTTTCGTTTATACATATCACGCTGATGGTATGCCTCTTGCAAAGACAAAAGTATTTTTTACAATTCTTCTTGTGCAGCGTCCTCAAGTCTGCGTAACTACTGCTCGGATTCAACAAATTCAAAATGCTATTCGTACATTTGATCGCCCATTTCGGCTCTACCATTATTCGTCTTTATATCGATATTTTCGCTACACTTGACAAAACTTGCACCACGGATCTACGGAACAAACCGACCAATGAATTTATCCAACGGCGATACCGTACCGAACGGTCGCGACACGGTTTGCTAAAACGATTTGTCGTTTGATTTTTATCCAACGTCTTTTCGTTCCTCGTTTAAAAACATGCCAGATAATATACTTTCTTTCTATCGTGTTAAACCGAATGGATAAATTGTAAGTTAAAGTCGGTTGTGGTGACAAACAGTTTCGGCATCGGCGCTCTCGCCGCCATCGCCATCTTTCCAGTACACTCTTGGCGCGTAAAATTCTTTGTCTCGATTATAAATCTGAACGATCTGCTTGACGAAAATCATAGCTAACGATTCCAGTTCTTCCGCGAGTAAATTCCATAGACCGATTATAAAGGTGCACGTGAAGTAGAAAATACAGAGGCGACTCGCGTTCATCATATTCCACGAACAAACAACACCGACTTGTTTCGAT
This sequence comes from Colletes latitarsis, assembly GCF_051014445.1. Lineage (NCBI taxonomy): Eukaryota > Metazoa > Arthropoda > Insecta > Hymenoptera > Colletidae > Colletes > Colletes latitarsis. Next base: position 38,899,969 of record NC_135138.1, read on the forward strand.
CGAATCACGCACGATTCGAGGATCAAAGAGAAATCAGTTGCGCGGAGCTAAATAGCAATGTTTTTTTTTGTTAAGGCAACAAGAGAACAAACGCTTCATCTTCTTTCCTCTCGAGCATTTTCCAATTCGCCTCCTAATATTTCGTTTCCTTTCCAACAAGTGCACCAAACACTGGCCCTGATATAAACACGCACGCGCACGCCTGCACACGTGCGCACACACACGCACACACACGCCCTCTCACGCATACATATACATATGCACATGCATATGCGTATCTATGTACGTAGTTTTAATGTATATTATATATGGAATAGCACCGTCGAGAGGTGAAACATGTTCAATTATTTCTACACCTTTTTAATCACTACTTATGTCAAACGTCTTCTGCGCTCACGCGATATATTAATTTCCTCTTCCAATATAAGTATAAAGATTTCACCTTCGTAGTCGATTACTTGGAGAATGCAACGAGCCCTTGAACTCATGTTGATCCGAACGCGTTTGATCGGCCGATTTTATTTATCGGCCAGAATTTTTCAAATTTTTACAAAAAAAAGATTCCTCTCTCGATTTAGATCTTCCTCTTCCATAATAATAATTTATCGGTATTTTCGACAAGCTTTAGCAATTTTTCCAAGTTGGTCGACCAGTGGAAACAATCGTTTCGAAAATTCTCCTAAAAATCTGGTATACGTATCGTACTACTTGCATCTGTTCGCAAACAGCAAACTTTCTATTCTGCGGTTAAAAGTAAATATATAGAATATTTTTGTAATACATGTGTAGAAACGAACTCTCCGTATAAAAATATGTTACATTTCTTTTTATATCACTTTCTTTATCTTTTTTTTTAATTAACCATATATACATATGTATATATATATATAGTTTTCATTCCTCTACGTCTTTTCTTTTATTTAGGTAACTTTCTTCTTCTTCTTTTTCCTCTTCCTCTTCTTCTTCTTCTTCTTCTTCTTCTCCTTTTCCTTTTTCTTTTTCTCTTTCTTTTTCTTACTATTTCTACCTTTGTACTTGAAATAAACTACATATTTATCTTAAGCATTTCGTAGAAATGAATCTATACTCGATTCATCGGTTATTATTATTATTTTTCTAATGTCAAATCCGACTAGTGGAATATCGTTGGCATGCGCAATTAAGTACGATGGATGAAAATAGTAGAGATACCAGGTACCTAATTTACTTCCTATATACATACGCACAAATATATCTGAATCTAGCTAAAAGACTTGTTGGTACATAGTCGCTGTTCGATAACACCACGTGAGCCCGCACGTGCCAAACAACTGGAAATGGAAATATTGTGTGACCGCAGAATGAATCCTGTACGGTATTTCAATGAAAATATGTATTATTCCTTCTTTCGATACTTTCTATGCGACGCGACGATTCGAAACTACTAGCATCGAGTAGCAATTTGTAGTAGTAGTTTGTCTAGATCTCTGATAAAAATTTCCCCGATTATCCTTCATCTATGATATACGTATACGTATATAGAGGTGATGTATCACGAATAACCGGGCCGTATTTTCTCAACATACGGCGCTCGGACTTTGTAGTTGGTGCGCTCTCAAATCTCAACAGTTTCACTGATTATCACCATCCATCGTGTGCTAGATAAGCTCCAGACGATGCAACGTCGGTCTTCTGGCTCCTCAAGGACCCGTGAATAGTTTGGAAGCAAGCAAAATTACCACATTCCTAATCGGAGAAATCGACCCTGATTTCTTGGATTATTCGCGGAGCTCGATCGAATTTTATCGAGTTCTTTCTCGACTTTCCGCGGAACGAGTGGCAAATTAGTGGTATCCGCAGTCACGAACGTGCGTTGCTCCCGACTGCTGCGCTGGAGAACAGGGAAGAGGAGAGTTGCTACCGCGAGGGGAATCAATACCTCGGTCCTTGTGGAGAGCGAAAGGGGGACGAGGCAGCAATAGTTGGTAGTAGGGAAACGAAAGGTGGGCGAGGGGTTAGGCGAAGGGGCCGCGGAAACTGGGGTTGGAATGGCAAAATGGGCGAAGGCATACAAGGGGCAAGAGGACAGTGGGGATAGACGATGCTGACGACGGCGGCGGTGATGATGGTGGTGGTGGTGGTGATGGTGGTGGGGGTGGTGGAGGTGGGGGTGGAGGTGGTGGTAGGTGGTAGTAGTAGTGGTAGTGGTAGTGGTAGTGGTACAACTTTTAGCGGAATGAAGGAAAGGTTTCAAAAGCACCGAGCTACCAACAAGGTGCTACATTTTTTATCGAGGTAGGGAATAGTACCAATCGTGACGCGACACCACCGATACCGGAAACGATACGCTAATCTATTCTTGTTCTTTGCTATCTTCCCCAATACTTATTAATTATACACTTGAATGTATACATTTTTTGTCAACTATTTATTTAGCGCCTGTTATGCGATATACTAACACGATTAGAAAATAACGATAATTAAAATCTCCTCCTGAAAATCTTTTGAATATTTCCACCGCATTGCTATACACATCGTTCCATTATTTACAAACGGTAATACAATACTATTAATAGACGATAAAAAATATTAAACGGATGGCGTATTATAGAAGCCATTATTACCATAGGTGGATAATATTATTGTAGGTAATATTATTCAAACTCAACTATTCCAATATTTCTTTAACCACCCATTGAATCATGAGTAACGTATCGTACGTGGCATTATTTTTATAAAAAAAAAGAAAGTGATACACTGGGTAAAGAAATTTCATGTTTGAATTTCCGTAGACTAACGATCGTTATTGACATTATTTATAGGTTTCATTTTCATTGAAACGAAGAAAACAAGGAGTGAAATTTGATAGTTGCGCCCGTGTGTAGACACGTATCTAGAAAATGTTAATATTCATGGTTGCGATAGAAAACGAGACAATAGCAGTACAAGTTTCGGAATGAACGTGATCATCCTATACCTAGATTTAAAGATCAGGCTTATACAGGTGATCGTATACGGACAGGATTGGTAGGTCATCGGCGCGATGCGACGCGACACGGCGACATTCGTACAAATACATATTCTATGTATGTACATAGATTCACGGTTTCTTCCAAATATCGATGAAACACATAGGGAATATGTTTTTCTATGAATATATATTATTTTCTATATGAAAAATTAACCGTTTCTATATTTAAATAAGCGTAAAAGTAGAAAATAAAATTTAACAAAACCAGGATAATCGTTTTGGTTATAACCTTAATGTATGTAAACATTATCATATCGTGATATGTGTACGTTATGTATGCGTGCAAACAAAGTGTATATAGAAAAACTATTTTCTATATAAAACGATAATAATGATTTATTTCTGATTAATTTTATTTGCCGTACTCATTGTTGGTACATACATATACGCATACCTATCGGATCGAGACGACGAGAATTTGTATATTGAAACGACTCACCTCCGAGGATGTCAAGTAGCAAAGTCTCGAGTCTGTGCTCTCCAAAGAAGCTTGTTGAACGATTCCGTATCTACCGTCCCTGTCGGACATATAATCAGATCTTACGCTGTCTTGTCTATCAAAAGTGGCCCTAAAAAATTAAGAAAAAGTACTACATTTAACTAATAACGGTAATATAAATTCATTAAAGTACAAGGATGAATGGGATACGTGTTGTTGGACTTGCGTGTTGCCTTGAGTGGTTCGAATGGTCATGGAATGGGGCATGTGTTAGAAAAAAAACCAATCTATTTATCGAAATGAAATTTCGACGATGGCAATGATGGTTTGTTGGATGGAATTAATTGTATGGAATATATGTATCCACCAGCACACCCTCTCTAACCATCTTGAGCGATTGCTCCGTTAATTTAGTCGAGCGTGCGTTCACTGGCACTCGCACACCAGTAGAAAGTCTCCGGAATATATCAGACTACGGACGAGCTCAAAGAAGCAATAGGGAATGGACGACGACGACGATTTAATACACAATATATGCCAAAACGAATTTTTCATTTTAGTCGTTTTAATGGCAATAATACTGACTTTCGACTCTTTAGTTAAATGAACACGTTATCGTAGGTAGGTAGTTGTAACAAGATAGGCGTAACTTAAATATAATTAATCGATTTAGTTTAGCGTATTATAATTGAAATTTCGTTAAAGTTTGTTATTTATTTATCGGTTTATCGATAGGAAAATTCGGTATATTTCTCACCTTTGTTCTAGAGAATCTGTTCGATTGGATTTATATCCGCTATCGTTAAGGCTGCTGTCATGCCTCAACGATGGAAGAGAATCCCATGGGCCCTCGCGTTTATGTCCCGAGTAACTTGGATTTATCGAACTGGAAGCATCAGAGCCGAGAGTCGAACTGACCGATTGCCATCCGTCCGAATGCCGAAACCACTGAGCACGTGCCGATTCTCCGATGCAGCTGGCACACCTTAACATTTACACGTAAAAGTAGCATATTAAAAATATTATTCCAACCACGATCTAAATTAGAAAAATTACCTCGAATTATAATCGCTAAGATATCCACGATCTCGATCGGCCTCTCTCTCTCTTTTTTCTCGTATCATTTCGTTGCGATCGCTATAGTAGCCATCTCTATCTTTACTATTTTGTCTTTCGTTGCAATAACGATAAGACAGAGGCAACGTCGATGATTTGTTAGAAATGGGGCCTAAAAGGTAAATTTATTCTGCATAAATAATGAAATGTGAGGAAACGCGATATGGCGAGGAATGAAATTAAACGATATTTCGGGATAAAATGTTCCATTCCGTAAGAATAGGTTTTAACGGCATATGCTTTTCAACTTACGTCTTCGTGAAACGTGAGGCGTTCGCTGTACGTTTAGTGGTATATTTTCCGCAAACTCTGCAGCACAAGAATAAACATGGAAAAAGAATCGATAGAGACAGAAAGTTTCGAGTTTGTTTCGTATTAGGAATGAAAATTACCACTCACCCAAGTTTTCGAGACTTTGCGTGAGCAATGCCTCGAATGTTCGTAAACTGTAACTTTCGGCATCCATACCCTTGGCCAACGTGTTCCTTAAATGCATCTCGTACTCGAGAAGGAGTCTGCTAGTTGGACTGCCAGGCGTTGAAACGGATTGCATGCTTTGTTGTTGATATGTCTGGCCGCCGTTACAACGTCGGGAATTACAGTGTGTCGGTTGTTCCATGTCCGAGTTACCATTCGACGAACTTGGCGTGGTCGCGTAACACTGATTATCGAAGATGACATTATCCGACGGCGGCGACATGTCACCTGTGCACCGATTACGTTCCGAATCTAAATAGGTCCTGCCTCTGTCGCCTACGACAAACAGGTGCCTCATGCAGGAATTCGAAACGGTCTGACGAACGTATTCAGCTGTCGGACGAAAAGAATCGTTACTTAATATTCCGTTCAGGTTTGTTCAACCTGCTGCTGCCGCTGCTGCTGCTGCTGCTGCTGCTGCTGCTGGTGCTGCTGAGTTGACATGCGCCATGCAACCCTTGTTAACCGATCTACGGGGGCCGTCGGTCCGCCACCCCTTTTATAATTATTTATAGAGTACAATACCTTTCTTTTTTTAAACGTGAAATTACATTAAGTGTCTCGGACTCGCAGGTCGAAAGTTGTCCGTCAAAGTCCCTGATAATATCCTTTAGTTTATTCAACGTCTCGACAATGGACCAAAGGAAACTGTCGCGTTATTAAATTTCACAAATTTTTGCGAAACGTTAATAAATATATATATATACATATGTATACGTATATATATATACATATGTATACGTATACATATGTATATACATATATTTATTGAATCTCGTACATGTAGAAGAGTGCATCGATGAGTAGTTGTCAATTAATATTATTATTCGCGATGGGCGCACGTGCACAATGAAAAATGTGTGTGTGTGTGTGTGTGTGTGTGTGTGTGCGCGTGTACAGGTTTAAATAGCTATAATATGTATGTTTATTTAGGAAAGCAATGTACGAGAACTGAATTTTAATATACATATTTACCTAGTACTCGAGAAAGAATGAAATTAAAAAGAAAAGAAACACACAGAAACAGCATCGCACGGACATGTAAAAATTTGAATAAAAATATCTCGTATGTACCAGTATACTGACGTCCCATGTCGTGCACGCTTCTAGAAGCCTGGAATTTGTTACTGTACGGACTTCGATACGGATGCGCATAGTTTTCATTCTCAGTTTCTTGTATAACATACTTCTGGTTATTATTGCTCGGATGATAATGGTAACTGTGGTGACTGTTCCTCTTTCTGGTCATCTCTGGTGACGTAACAGGACTATCGATACTCGACATAGGCTTTAACATTCTCTTTAGAGTATTCGAGTCTAGACTGATACCACCGTTTTGCGCATTCTCGATCCTCATGTCGTCTGTGCTCTTGCTTTTCGATTTTCTTGCGCCGTGGTTGTTATTCGCTATATTGAAGATATTGCCGTTTTGCATTTCCAGATCCGTGTAATCGGCAGACTTTGTATGGTGCAATTGTTCCTTCCGGAGAGATTTGTTTTGCAAGGTACCGCCAGCTTGCGTGCCTTCCGACTTTAGCATTTCCGTGCCATTTTGCTGAGTAGACGTATCTTGACTTTGTTTCTGAGGCTTTTTCGGCGAGACTGTACTACCTCCTTTCTCCTCCGGGCTATCAATCTACGATTTTAAGTAAACGATTCGATTTCGACTTTCGAGATAAGTAAATACATGGTTGGACGATGACTTGCCTGCGAGCCAACGGTAACAGTTTCAATGCCAACGTTTGCCGTCTTTGGTGTAGTCTGGCACGTTTCATTCTGTTTCTCCTTCTGCTTGGTCGATTCGCCGCCGGTAGCTTTCGGCGTTTTCCCCGGTGTTGCGGCCGTATTGTTCACGTTATCGTAAAGAGACGCGCTGGACGTTGCTGCCGTTATTTCGTCGCGGCCCGGTGTCATTTCCATTTCCGTGGATCGTGCCATGGTTCGTGGAAGCGTAGAAGTGTCTGTCGGATATTAATTCCACTAATTAACTACACAGTTTAGAGTCTCGAGACTCGGTTAAAAAGTAAACTCTTTGTCATAGAGCTCATCTCGACAAGTTGCAGGGCAATTTGTTGTCTAGCACGCGTTACGAAAAATAGGAAATATCGTACCGCAGAAGCCGCGGAATCTAGCCTCTTGACTTCGAAGTCTGGCAAATTGTTCTGGGGTCATACAAGTGCATTGTGGCTCTCTGGATCTGCTCGGCGATGCCGGCGTCGATAGAGGCTTTCTCCGTGTTTTGATCTTCTGCTTGTTCGGTGGTTCGAGCTTCAATGAGTAAGAAGAGGACGCTTTCCTTGAAATCTTGAACGACGGTGACTGTACGAGAAAATTAACTAATGACTGTAAATTACTCGATACTTGGTATCGCGATCGATTTTCTTAATCCCAAACTCGTATTCGATATCGCTCGATAACAATGCCCAACCGCCGTACGAAAAGTTCCGCCGTTTTTCATCCAACAAGCTCTCTACCCTTTTACACATTACACGCAAACCTACGCGTTCTTTACGCCTTGTGTAGTATCGTAAATAAGAATAAATAAGAATAAACGTGGGAACTTTCCTTCAAACCTAATACGAACAGCTTTTCTCTCTAAACTTACGCAACATTCTCTGAATTGTTTAGCATCTATCGGAGAAGTGAAATTCAATCCCCATGTATCGTTAGTCATCGTATCTTTCCAATAAACAAAGCATTCCGACGCTTGTCCGATACGTGTTCCTTAAACAGAATGAAAAATGTGAAAAGAGATTAGGGGGAGCAGCCGTGTTGTTTGAAAAATACGAGATCGTGTATCATCAGCTTTACCTGGTTGAACCAATCGCACGTCGAGAATTTTGTCCACCTGACTATTGTACGCAGTAATATGGAAGACGCATTCCGGCGAATCTTGGATACAAGTGATATTTACAGGAACTAAATCTTCCGATACCTGTTGCCATTTTACAGTCCCTGCCCCTCCACTCACATGGAACACTTCGGCCCACAACCTAAAAAATCTCATTACTGGATATTGCGTCACGGTAACAATCTTTATCACATCGATATATCAAACAGGTTAATTTAATATTATTACTGAGAAAGGATAAGAAAAACGGAATTAAAGAAACGTCGCTTGATCAACAACAACAACAAAACTAGAGAATATCGAAATATACGTATGTATTATTTTTCGTTAAAGTAGTCGGTTATTTGCTTCGATCGAAATTTTAAATAACATTTCGCTTATGTATGTATGCATGCGTGCATGTCGTTATTAGTTATTAGCTTTTTCTGGAAACCGACACAGTAATAGTACGTGTATCGTGTTATAAAAGCGGCTCGCGATATAGATGGAACAGTGAAAAAAATCCATCGACACGACTAAAACTAACAATTCTGTAAATGTCTATTTTTCAAGGGAAATCAACAAGTTGCGCTTTTATTTAAAACATTTTTTTAAACGATACAGCTGAAATTATCTAATTTTATCAATTTACGATGCAGAAAGGCTAACCTTATTCCCTGAAATATCAGCCAATACACACACGGTAATCTATGTATAAATATACATGTAGAAAAATTACGAGACATAATAATTCCATTATCATCCATTCTGCGCAACATAATAACGCGCAAAAGCTTTTGTTTATCCAAACAGGATGGTAATTAAAGTTTTGGAAAAAATTTGAAAATTTCAACGCGCACATGTTTGTTGGTTCGTTCGTTCGTTCGGTCGTTCGTTCGTTCGGTCGTTCGGTCGTTCGGTCGTTCGGTCGTAGTTTCACTAATTAAACGATAAACAATAAGAGGACGCTATATTAAAATATCATGCAAACGAGGCATGAGTTGTGGAACGATGTGCTAAATAAATAGATTATTTTCGATGCATAAAAGTAACCATGTTAAACGATGATAGTCTCGAGTCAATTCTAGCAATCGTATTAGTTTTAACAATCGTTTCAAGCAGAAATCTGCGACGAACAACAACGGACAAACCGATCACAGTATGTGGTCGAAAATTGTCCAAGTACCAGTTGTCTGGTTCCTTGACATAATTTTCTATATCGTCGTACAGCAACAGCAACGCCAACACCAAAATCACATGTGTACATTGAAACGTAAATATAAAAATCATAAAAGAATACTTGGAGAATTTTGTTCATCATGTACCGTGATCAGCTTCAGGCAAAAGGCAACGATATGAAAAATGAACTTTGGACTTGAAGAACGTGCGATACGAGAAAGAAACGGAGAAAGACCAGGGATGATAAAATAGGATAGACTGCATTAAAAAAATAAAGTCAGAATAGAGAGAAAGGAAGAGAAAGTGACTTGACCAAACGCGCAGAGATGGATGCAAACACGCGCGCACGCGTCTGATGCATGCTTTGTATGCTGTCTGTGTGCGAGTGTGCTGCGCAAGTGTACGTGTGCGGGCGCGCGCGTATTTTCGTATGTGTCTCCGGAGGAGAGGAACAAGTAGAAAGGAATAAACGAGAATTAAAAGAACCCAGGTAGAACAATTTGATTGGACAAACGAACCAAGAATTTCGTTGGTCAATAACGTTATTTAAACGTTTTCAAATGAAACGAACGTAACCGATCAGTGAAATCTATCCATGTACGTGTATAGTTGGACATTCAACAAAACGTATACACGCTATTATTCGCTATATATCATATATTAATTAGTGTTTATTAAGAAATGTATAGGCTGCGATCGATGATCGTTATAAAGGACAAGATAAAACTAAATTGCAAATGGTTATGCTCTACCTGAGGAAAAGAACAAATTACAATGCATTCAATGTAAATGTGTACGAGTGACCTTCTCAAAGATAGAGACTGATAATGTAGTCGTATGGAGTGGTTGAATGGTTGAATGCTATGGTATGCGCACCTCTTCCTTTCTCTTAAGCTTCCGCACCTGAGCAAGTGGCCAGTATCACCCCTGCGACCTCCGCTGCTGCTCATTCCGCCCCTAACCCCTGTCTGCCATGGGGAATCTTCGTACCGATACGTCTTTCTGATAAGGGGAGCACAACTGCAAGACAGCTTATTGCCCATTCTATGCTTCTTATTTTCTTATCCAACCTGTGATTCTTCACGCCTCCCCTTCACGCCTCCCCTTCACGCCTCTTCTTGCTGATCAATTTCCATTTACTACTTTACTTTAATTTCAGAAATATGATGCTTCAGGGCATGCTCTCTACCCTTTATTTAACTTTTATCTAATCCTTTTACGCATTTAGTTCATCTATTCTCTCTCTCTCTCTCTCTCTCTCTCTCTCTCTCTCTCTCTCTCTCTCCCTCTCTTTCGCTCTCTCCCTCCTTCTCTTTCTCTCTTTGTCCGTCTGTCTGTCTGTCTGTCTGTCTGTTTCACACACACACACGCACACACGCGCACGCACGCACGCACACACACACATACACTGTTTCCTAGGCACCCTTGTAGCTTGCTTCTTCTTTCACTTCTCTTCCAACATCGATTCTCAATTGCTGACGCTGTCGATACTTTTTGAAAAATCAATCCAATGTCAAATTCACTTTGATTGGCTTGTCTGTCGACTTTTGGCACTGTTTTCTTTCTTTCATTAAACACCGATTCGACTGGTGATTATTGTTTATACTTTCTTGTTATTGTTCTGTTCTGGGAAGCACTATATGTGTATCACAGGGACGATACCCTGTGATATGAGAGAGGATATAGGAGAAGATAACTTTATTGTCACATCGTTGCAGATGTTCGAAAGGTCATCAGCTAGTCCCTGACATGATCGCTGAAAATATAATAATTTTATTGTATTAGTTTATGAATATCGTTCTGTTTAGTTTTTCTTAAGCACAACGTGCCCCCTCTGCCTCTTTTTTTCCCAAGTATGCACAAGAGAACAACTAATGAGAGAATCGGAACGAAAACTAGTAGTCAGGCTAAACGTATACAACGACACCGTTGCTTTCCACGAACCAATTCTATTCCACTGAATAAAACAACGTTAATTCCATTCCGCACACTTGTCTGTAAACAGTCGTAAACCGCAGAAAACACTAGAAATATTACAGTTAAAAGTTAGCAGCCGACTAGACGACAAGTTGGCTCGATAAACCGTGAAAAAATTCGTTGAAATATTGCAAAATTTTTTGTGCTTTTCCTTTTGTTTCTATTTTAAATATAAAGCTATTCGACATACGAGTAAAAAGCAATTGTAACGCGATGCAATAGGATAGATATTAGCGAGGTCAATGAAGCGGAGCGGGGCATTGCGTGGATGTGTCACGGATAATAATAGGGGTAGCGTCGCGGGAGGGTTACTGAACCGGTGCCGACTCTTCATCTACCTAATATTTCTCTAATGTACAAAACTCTACCGATATCCACGTTTACTTGCTATTATCTTTTTCTTTCGCTACTCTTTTCCTGACAATAGAACCATTAATGTTACTTATTTTTAATCATACGTAATTCTCTATTAATTATTTACATAATACAAGCGCGCGCGCGCATCTACTACCGACTCTATTTCGAAGGTAATAATACCGCCCTTTATACATTCGAGAAAATAGACGCGTAATTATTCGATAAAAATGTGAGTTTCTATCGTAACGCAAAAGTTACAATTGTAAAGAAATTGTGTACTAATCGATCGATTCGCATAAAGTCAAGGAAAATATAGAAATAGAAATCCATCTAAAACGTGTGTGCGAGTCAAGCAACAACATTATTCGAGTAATAAAATCACTTCCTCGAACGAAAGTAACTGGTAACACAATTTAATTAAACACTCGAACGTCCATCGTTTGACAATCAATTCCAGCCATTGTAGGGGAAAAGTACGACGGAATGGTACGCATTTACAAGTTATAATAGTAACAACGATCGTGTAGTAAAGAATCGCATGGTACGATAAAATAAGGTTTGCGTTCAACCATCATCACCAACACGAATGGACGTCTGAATCAGTTTCTAGAGTCAGTTAACCCAACAGGAGGGACTGGGACAAAGTAGGCGTTTGAGTAGCGTAGGCGTGGGTGAAGAGAACTTTCTAAACGCTATATCGATTTCAAGCCTGATGCGGTTACTTGCCGTCCGCGCCTAAACATGAATGGCGGGTGCATAAGCCGGCCACATCGTTTCAAATATCTATCGCCTACTTTTTTTTCCTTCTCCCGTAGCTTCCTGATAATAATTCACGCTCAAGTATGCCGTAAACGTTTAATGGTTAGTTTCTATTTCCAATAGAAACAGTTCCCCTTTTTCCATTGACTTTCACGAATCGGATGCTTGGTCACTGGTCTATCGAAAGTGTTTGAGTTAAAAAAATGTCGAAAAACCTTTTCGATACAACGATTGCACAATCGATGGATCATACGAAACACTGTACGGTACGAGACACCTTATAGGAAACGGCTCAGCCTAGTTAGAGGCACCTCACCCTGCCGTTCGGGTAAACACTGCGTCAGCCAGGATGCACCAGATGCACCAGATGCACCAGCCGCTGTCCAGTGGTTAATCAACGCCCCTTGCTAGATCCAGCAAAAAGAGGCGAACGGATGTGGTAAAGTAAGAGATAGGATGGTAAATGCAAGACTGGAGAGGGATTACGGACTGTATAAACCAAGGGATGGGCTACTGTGCTCCTAGTAGAGGGGTGGGATCACCACAGTATCCAATCCACCCTTTCGAAAAGCAAATAATTCGCCAACAATCACTCGTCGGCAAATAAATGACAATTTACCCAACGACGTGCCGTCAAGGATCGTTCGAGCACCCAACACACTTCACCGTCGCCGCGTCGCTGTTACAAATAAAAGATCACCCGTCCGAAATTTCCGGTATTTCGCGCGAAATCCTCGCGAACGACGTAGCCATGGATACTGCAGGATCGAGCAAAAGAGGCAACTGCCCCGTTACCCACCTCCCCTTCTTCTACGAATGCGCGCCCCTCGACCGAAAATGTCAATATCCTCTCTTGCTGCGCCCGCGATGCGCTCCATGTTACTCTGAACAGCCCTGTATGCGTTTTCTATTCCTCCCTCTACCCTTACACCGCCCATACGCCCAACCCTCGCACCACTCGCTCACTCTTATCCCTTCTTGCCCTCGCTCTTTCAATTTTTCTTACTTCCGTCGCTCAATTCTTCTTCCTTACTCGCATTTTATTTTCCTCCTTCTCTCTACAATTTTACACCATCCTTTCTTTTCTCACTCTCCTATTTCATCCATTATCCGATATACAATCTTTATTCACTTCTCCATCACTATATACTTTTTTACGTTCCATCGATAACACACTATCCCATTCCTCGACTTTTTACATTAACAACTCACCATCAAACGAATACGAAGTGATCGTTGTCACTGTCGCGTTGTCGTCGCCGTCATCGTCGTCGTCGTCGTCGTCGTCGTCGTCGTCGTCGTCGTCGCCGTCGTTTTCGTCGCCGTCGCCGTCGTCGTCGCCGTCGTCGTCGTTGTCGTCGTCGTGGTCGTCGTCGTGGTCGTCGTCGTCGTCGTCGTCGCCGTCGTAGTCGCTGCCGCGTTTCTATACCGAGGTGTAACCATAGTGATTACAGATCGATATCAGACATGCGCGTTCTCGCGTTTACTTATAAAACGAAACAATTACCACCCTCGCAATCAACCTCTCTTTCTTATATCATTTCTAATGAATGCTCAAACGACGTCTTCGATCATTCAAACATATTTTACATATTTCAACGACTATTCCATCTCATTACATCTTCTCTTCTATCTCTCCTCCCCCCTTTCTAATCGTTTTTAACATTTACAAGTTAAACATTCCATACAAGTACATGTTATATTTTACTCGTCCATTTATTTATTTATCAACGACGATATCGGCATTTATCAATACGTGTATATTTTATTTCGAATCGTGTCACTTGGAAATTATTAACGTTAAATATAAAACAAAATAAAGCCAATACTCGACTGCATTGAGAAAAAAATGAAAATTGTTTGAAAATATTTAAAACTTTTCCAACATCGTATAGCCCGCGTCTGACTGCGTCTGATGACTGCGCCATCTGTCTACAGGAAATTTTAATACACAACTCGTAAACGCAACGCATTCGAATTTTCCGATAAACAAATTCTTTTACACTAAACTATCAAATTGATACTATGTATGCGTGTTTATGATGTATTGCAGTATGCGTACATCAGTACGACAATAGAAAAAAAGACGTAAGAACAAACATTCAACTGGTGTTGGGGATGTTGACGAGTCGATCATGACAAATTTTCTCATTACAGAACGTTCAGAGCGTATATTAAATTATATGTTTACGCGTCTAGATAGGAATTTATGTTGACTAGATTGAGAAACGTTATTTTCAATATCTCTGTAAATTAAATCACACCCGAGAGCAACCGACCTACTTCGACATAACCTACGTTTTAAATTTCTTTTTCAGCGTTCAGTTAAATGTCATTATTAAAAATAATGCTCAACAGAATCCGAGTAAATTTCAAGTCAACGTTTGGAAATGTTCAGTCGCGTTCTATTAGTAAGCTATCTGTTAAATGTAAGGTGAACGTTGAAGATAAAATGCAAGCTTGGCAGATACACTCGTACGGAGGTCTGGAGGAATTGAAGCTTTCAAACATCAGAATTCCGGTGATCGCTAGACCGACGGACGTCTTGATAAAAGTCCAAGCATCTAGCGTAAATCCAATAGACATTGCCATGACGAGTAATACATGTCTCGTTATTCATCATTTTTTCGTGGTTTAACATTTTTAAGGTGCATTTATTTTCATTCCGATATACGTATGTTGTTAGGAGGATATGGAGCAGCAGTTCTAAATTTTATGCGGAAAACAAAGAGTCTCACTGGTGGTGGACAGCATAATGAATTAGAGCTTCCATTAACTTTAGGCAGAGACTTTTCCGGTGTGATAGTTTCAAAGGGGCACGGCGTCGGCAATAGGTTAAAATTAGGCGACCAAGTATGGGGCGTAGTTCCAGTGGAACAACAGGGTTGTCATGCTGGTTACGTAGCAGTCGATAATAATTTGGTAAATAGTAGCATTATTTTCTCCTATATGCGTAAAGGATAAATTAAAGCAAAGATATGCAAAATTCTCTATTAGGTTGCGCTGCATCCTAAAAATTTATCGTGCGTAGAGGCAGCTAGTATATTGTATGCTGGACTTACAGCATGGTCTGCTTTATGGATTACCGGTGGATTATGTTATAAGAGTACAATGGCAACAAGAAAAAATAATAGAATTTTAGTATTAGGTGGTTCCGGTGGAGTAGGAACGTTGGCGATACAACTTGCAAAGGCTTGGAACATGCACGTGCGTCACTTACAAGATGAATAAAACTTATTATTTCTATCTGTCATAAAACATAAATCAAACTGGTTTAGGTTATTACCACTTGTAGTAGCGACGCTGTAAATCTCGTGCAAAAATTAGGAGCAGACGTTGTAATCGATTATAAACTGGACGACGCTGATTCAAAAGTGATTACAGAGGGGCCGTACGTAATTTCTTTATCTTCGTATAGAGAAGAAAGTTGAATTTTTTTAAATTCTCCTCTCACTTATCCTATAGATACAACATAATTTTGGATTGTGCTAATCAGGGGCCACATCAGATACGATCAAAGGGTTATCCACATTGTACTTATATAACTTTAAATTCTCCGCTGCTAAAAAATATCGATCGACACGGATTAATTGCCGGAACCATGAAAAATATAGGAGATTTGGTGAAATATAACATCCCTACTGTGGAAAATAAAAGTTTCGTGAAATGGGGATTTTTTACACCTTCGCAAGCAGGAATCGTGGCTCTTCAACAATTTGTTGAAACTGGAGAGGTATTTACAAATACATATTATTTAAACTTTTTACTATTTAGAAGAAACTGAAATTAATTAGAACCGTACGTTGGTTCATCAAACGCGTATCCATTTAATTTCAGGTTGTCCCAGTAGTAAAAAAAGTATATCAGTTCCAAGAATTACCATTAGCATACGATAGAGTGGCTCAAGGTCACTTACGGGGTAAATTGGTCGTCGACATGAGATTGTATTAATAAAAACGAAAAATGTTGATCAAGAAAACAACAGCGTCTAGAGAAGAATTTATTTATTCCATCAGAACGGGGTATATGTTTTAACTTTTACAGGAATTAATTATACTTTTTGTTAAATAGATTTTC
Source organism: Colletes latitarsis (assembly GCF_051014445.1). NCBI lineage: Eukaryota > Metazoa > Arthropoda > Insecta > Hymenoptera > Colletidae > Colletes > Colletes latitarsis. The sequence goes on from NC_135138.1 coordinate 38,916,190, forward strand.
TATTACTTGTTTGTTATTTACGCGTGACGCGTGATTTACAAACCCAACTTTCTCGCGAACTTGATACCAACAATCCGTTGCAATTTCCGTTGCTTTTTCCGTACCATCTTTTAAAACTTGTTCCAAGTATGTTGGCTCGTTGATTAATTTCGAAAATTCTTGTCGAATCGGAGACAGTGCCTCTATAATAAAATCTGCTAGCATCAACTTGTACCTGTGTTGTACAGACAAAGAAGCTTATTTACTGATCGATGTATGCAGTAACGATAGAATTTTCAACGCGTCTACATACTTTCCAGTGTCTAATCCTTTCGCTTCTAGACATATCTGGTTCGGCATTTTCCCAGAAAGCATAGAATGAATAGTAATTAAATTTGTTACACCAGGACGCTTTTCAGGTTCGTAAGTTACTTCTGACGTACAATCTGTCACGGCCTTTTTTATTTTTTCCAACAAGTTATTTGGCTCATCTAGTATGTCTATTTTACTTTTTTGATCCATACTTGATTTCGACATTTTCTTCAGAGGATCGCGTAGAGACTTTATCCGTTGACTCGCGTCATCTATAGATATACATTTTAAAAGAAACGTATGTTTTTACTTTTCTTTTCATATCTATACGTATATGCGCGCGCACGTATCAATAATAAATTTATAAAGATACAAACGTTTAAAATATACAAAGAAATTTTACCATTAACTAAAGAATGCGGTACAGGAAACGTATCTCCAAACTTTTTGTTGAACGTAATAGCCAAGTCTTGTGCTAACTGAATATGTTGAACTTGATCTTTCCCAACAGGAACATGGGTTGCTCTGCAAAGTACATGTAGATTTATAAATTGTCAAAGGAAATACTCGTCAATCAAATTGAAACGTTAATAAACTTGTCGCCTTGTCGACATTTACCTGTATAATAATATATCAGCTGCTTGTAGAACAGGGTAGATGTATATACTTAGCGGGACATCTTTTACCGTTTGACTTTTCTCCTTAAATTGAGGCAAGTGTGCCAATCGTGCTAATGTTGTTACACATCCAAGAACCCAGCATAATTCTGCGTGCATAGGTACAGTGGATTGTTGAAACAATATGCTCCTTTTCGGATCTATGCCACATGCTAACAATGTGGCCGTCATTTTTAGTACATTATCATATAATATTTTGGGATTCTAGAACATTTGCTCTTAATTGGCACATATTTCTATTTATTTTGTCAAATTATAGTACAATTATTGAGTATGAAGGAACACTAAATAATAATAATAGTTTAAAATGTTAAATATTTGTAGCAATGTCTTCATTTTTTACGAAATAGTATTTTTTTCAAAAGATGTTTGTTTTTATATCTGTACAGATTACGCAGGGCTAATTTTCGAAAATCTTACGTGCGGTAGAGTGATAGAATGCATATCTACAATGCTCCAAATAACATTTTCTCCGTTATCTTGGAGTTGCACCCATTTTTTTATAGCACCAAGGTAATTCCCTAAATGTACGTTTCCAGTTGGCTGAATTCCCGAAAATATTCTCTTCGAATTGCATTTCGATACCTGAGTTATTAATTTCATAATACATGTAATATAAATTTATCGGTTCGAGTCTAAAATTACATAAAATCCAGTAAAACTTAACCATTCGATTGTACTGTTTTATGGATACGCCTTTGTATTTGACACTTTTAAATGCAACACTACTTTTTAATAGTGTAAACATTTTTAACGATGTATATATATGTATTATATTACATTTAATCGAAAGGTGTTGTATAAGAGAAAGTAATTTTAATAAGTTATCGATACTATTATATATTCATTCCAAACGAATTCTTTTCTTTATCTCCTGATGCTTCTAGTTGGGTTGGTGCGTGGCTTGAATGCTAGATGGCTTCCAAGAAAACTAGTGCATGGTATACGTAATATATTTAAAAGAATTGGATGCGCTTCACAACGAGAATTTAAAATAAATAAATACCGAAAACATTTTAAACAAAATACGCGAATAAAGTTTGTATATTGGTTCGTTGGTCAGTTTGGTCTTGGATATTTTGTGAAATCTATAAATGAAATATTGTAAAATGGTCCGTATCGTGAAACTGAACTTTGACTTTTCCAAGTGAAACATAATTTAAAGCATGTATAATTGATAAAGGGCTTACGAAACTGCGAAACGAAAAAACATTGCTTCCAACGTCTATTATATATACATACATACATACATAGTTTGTGCTTCTAATTAGCATGTTACGAAAAAAGTATAAAGTGCAACGTCTATTACGTATTTTCAGTGTTATCGAGTCAGATTGAAATAAAATTTTTGTGCTAGTACCACAGACTACTTATACGAGTAGACCTTTCACCCAATGTATTTTTTCGGCCCATTTTTCTGGGGCTCTAGAGCCCCATTACCATTTTCGTGTCACTCGCAACATTACCAACAGATTTAGAAATGAATTTCAATCCATGCATAGTCAACTCACATGTATATACTTACGCACACGTTACAACTGTCTGCCCATCAACACTAATTCAGCGGTTCGAACTGATGTAGAAAAAGACATGTATTAACAAAAATTAACGAATAGAGAATGAGTAATACTACAGATACGAAGGTTATACATATGTGTCTTGATAAATGTAAAAATTGATTCGTAACAGTGTTATCAGACGGCAGACCGGTGCCCAGAGTAAGCTTACCCCTCCATTTACACACACCAATTCACGGCCATGTGTACGTGAGCTTAGGTGCTTTGGACAGCTTCGAGAATTGAAGAAAGAAGGCGAATCTGAGTCTTTCTTTCTTGCTTTCGAAACAGCTAAAACCCGATTTGTGTCAACCTGCATACGATTTTCAGTCTCAATTGCCCAGACATTTTTATTTTCCGACCTATGTATACCTATTATACATAAACGAGGTAAAGAATAGACCTATCGTTAGTGGGATGAACGCTGTCGCTGTACCACGAGTGTCTTATAACATGAGATACACTCTTCCAAAGTGGAACGAAATGTTAAAAAGATCATGCATCAAATTGTAAGAGGATCCTCGTAAGAAGGCTTTAATCTTCGTAATAGTTTTAGTGGGTCAACAATGACTAGCTTATGGTCACTGGTGGTCAACAGTGAGGTTGGCATTAAGGTCAGCGGTCCAGTTAAGATCCAGAAATGGTCAAGAGATGGGACTAATCGAAATAGTATTGTTCTCTAGACCAAGCGGTTCTTAACTCTTCACGTTGACATTGTCTCCCCACTTTTCGACTTCCCCACTCGTAGACTACCGCTGGAGAAATTCTTCAGTACCCCTGGAGCATCCAGGGGAATCGGGTCTCGCGGGCCAAAGTCAGGCCATTCGTGGTGTGCTGACCACTGGGGGGACCAGGAGTGACCAGGAGTGACCAGGACTGACCACTACTGACCACTACTGACCAACGCAGATCCGATTACTGACCACTACTGACCAGTGCCGGACGGTGATGACCAACGGTAAGAACTGTTTAAAAATTCTCTCCCCTCTTCTATTCTATCGTTTGATACCAATTTCGCTTGAATGAACTGATTTTGCCTTGCTTGTCTAACCGATGTTGCTATAATATGAATATTTTCTTACTTTACAGATAGCCCAGTGGTAACTATCCCATCCTACTGACAACAAGTAGTAAGTCCACTCCACTAATTTTTATTCTATTATTTTTATTTGTTTGTTTCATGTGAATTCAATTTTATTTATCTATCTGATTTTATTTGACTATTATGAATGTTCCTTTTCTCTGTTTCTACTTTTACATTGTTTGTCGAATTTATGTTATTGCTTTAATGTGGTGGTCAACTGACCACCATCCATGAGAAAAGGGCGCTAAAATCAGCCCTGAATTTTCAGATCGGGCCAGGAAAGTCCATATCCCAATGTGGCCGGTAGATTCAACGATTGTGCGTAGCAACATGTTTGTTTCTCGGGGCAAAGTGACCCCAAGTACGTAGATTGTCGTTTACGGTGTTAGGCAAACACGAGGATAGAAGCAGGAGAAGAAAATTGAGAATCGATATTGAATTTGACGATTATAATTTTTCTCATTGTCGATTTATAACGAAGGCAAGCTGCGAACCAACATTTTAGATTAAAATTTGTTCGTTCTGTTATATTATTTCTTTACATTCGAAATCATAATACAATACAGGATTCGTGTATACAGCGTACGTACACGATATCATCTTAAACATAAGTTCCACATAACTTATGAAACTCGGCAACATGAAATTATACGCTAAAAGTTATGTACAGATCGATCGTTATCATGAAAACCAATCGCGTCGCGACTCGTCAGTGTCCTTTGCACGAACGGAGAAGTATTCTACGTCTACGTTACAACGCAAGTTGGTGTAATTTTTTTTTGGCCACGCCGCCAATAGAATTTTCACTGGTTTTTGCTGCAAATATATCGGGCATTTTTCTTTTCAACCTTCGGTTAGAATTTCAAGCAGAAGTCGTCTTAAGCTATCGAGACCTGTTAAAAAACCACAATCCGGGCCTTGGTGCACCATGGAACTTGAATTGCAAGGTACGGTCGAACCGTGCACAAAAGTTGTATGCGCGAAATCGATCATTTTTACATCGACGCGTGCTTCCTGAGACTTTTGTTTTATTTTCGATCGATACGAGCACGATGTATACCTGCGAATAAAATTTTGTACGATATTAAAGAGACGCTGAATCATAAAAATTAAGAATCTTTAAGTATTTTATCGATTCAAATATTATTTGCGTTAATGTTTCGACGTTGAAACAAAGTAATAAAAAAAAGAAAAAAAAAAAAAAAAAAAATATAAAGTGTCTTTTTAAGTATTGCGTTCCGAAGGATCATGCATTTATACAGCTCTATACAGCTCGTATCGTTCTGTAAATGTCATCTATCAGGCGTCACTGGCTTGAAAGGGTACCCTCCCCGGGGAGGGATAGAAAGGTTCAAGTTAGGAATACCACGTGTAGGGTTGATCGTTACCGTACCGTCAAATTTGTTTATTTTACCTGTTCGACATGATATTGGTGCAGTCAACTTGTTCCTCTATTCTTTCCTCATTCTCGTACAGACGAAGCAGTCGATGTGCGTGCCTTTGTCTTTTCGGTCCGTTATCCGATCTAACTTCCGTGTCGGAACTAGTTTCCTCCGCGTTATCCGAACTTTGTCCAAAACAAAACTCGTCGTTCGAGGTGTCATAAAGCATCCACTGTTCGTATATGGGAGATTGAAGCACTGTGTCGATCAAGTTGTCACTAGATTCGACGAAAACAGTCTTCTTGCTGCTGGGATTGTGAGTTAGTGACATAAAAGTCGTTATTATTGATGGCGTTTAGTCAATTTACGTCTGTTAACCAAATAGGACATTAGGATGTAAAGAAATAATGTTGTATGGTGGAGCGCGTAAAAAGTTCGATGCGATTTTAAAGTTGTAACCTTCCTTTCTAAATGAAAATTGTACCGAGAATACACCCCCACCAGTCGGGATTAGATTATCTTGTGAATATTTTACGTTAAATTTTGATTAATTGATAATTAGTAAACTATACTTGCAATATTTCTATTCGATTCGATTATCGTAAGGTTCTTTTATATTTAAATACGTTTTAAAGGTTTGCTGAAACGCATGCTGCGAAGAAAATTTGTAAAACGTTATTTATTATAATGGAAAGAGAAAAAACGCGTTTAATGAAATTTTTACGCACCCTCTGTTCGTAGATGTTGCATGGTATAACGTATGACCTCTTACCGTCTATCAATAACCCTTTAATTGTCCCGACCGTAGCGGGCATGCAGGCCCTGTAGGTCATATATTTTTCAATAAAAGAAAATTTTTACGTCTCATATAAATACAGGATGCGAAGTAAATGGCGCGTTTCGTGTACAACGCATTCGTTACTTGGTTCTGGAAACAGACATGTGTACTGCACAATATTATTTATACGGTCGAAAGTATGGTACACGCAGAAAAAAAAAGATTAAATAAAATTGTACTTTCCAGTCCTTGAACTAACAGTACAATCCCGACAACACGATCAACGTGTTTCCTATATCAGAAAGCTTTCAAACAGAGCTACTATTACAATCGAGGACATAATCGTACCGCCGTATCATTTAATTAGCGAAACAGAATGACTATTTTAAATGAAAAATAAATAAAAAAAAGTCTGCCAGCGGGCGGCCTGTCCGTGACTAATCAATATTTATCTGGTTGCGAAATGGAGGAAAAATTATGGGAAATAAAACATGATCTGTTCGTGTAAGCAATACTGCGAAAGAAACTCGCGCACGCTAAAACAACTCAAACGATTAATCTGACCGATGAACGCGAATAACCGATAAAATGATTGGATATATCAATGATTTTTCGCAATCGTAAAATTAAAAATTCAATTATCCGAAGAGAATGCTTGAAAACAATAGTATTTTCTACATTCGTAGAAGCAGGAGGAGCATTCCTAAAAGAATACGAACGATTCCGAATTACGTGATAAATATTTTTCGTAATTGAACTGGCACGTAAAAAATTTTGACTTTATAATTAAACAGGACACGCACGTTTCTATCAAGTTTTCTAATTGTTTTTATAAAAATAACAAAGATCGAAAGTCGTACTACGTTAGATTAGATGCCCCGTCACGAGAAATGCGCCACTTACCGAACATCTTGTATATTTCTTTCGCTTTCATTTCGAGCGAAATGCAAAATTAAGTCGAGTTGAATTAAAGAAAGGAAATTGTCTTGAATTTATTGCGATGTAGAGGTGTTTGTACGCGTGTGCGTGTGCGTGTGCGTGTGCGTGTGCGCGCGTGTGTGTACGTGCATACGCGTCGATACAAATCAATAAATAGATGCATCATTTATACAAAATGTGAGAAAAGATAATATCAAAGAGGAATGAGAAATTAATAAAGCAAATAAAATGATCCATAGTTTGTAAAATTACTCGAAAATAAATTGAAACGATACTTTTCCACGCTTTACTATCTCGATCGGATTTTTCTACGTCGAGTATCGTACGACAAAATTTTCCTAGCACAGATTTCAAACCGAGCGTGGCGTATTGAAAATAATGTTAAAAAAAGAACGGTCGAAAAGCAATCGTCCGATTGAACATTGAAATTTTCTAAAGGCATATTCTGCGGTGTAGGTACGTACGAAACTGCAAAAATCATCTTGTTTTTGGTAGAAAAATCTATCTCATTCTCAATGTACGTCTTACGAAATATTCTTTCTATCTAGATATATTTATGTATATCGGTCGCATATGCGGTGATCGCGTCTACGCATGAATTTCATGCATCGTACGGATCCATGAAACAACATATAAATGCCCCTTTAATCTCTTGTTAATTGATAAATATTTGTGCCTAGTAACTTTTGCAGAGTTATACTCTACAACGCATGAGCAACGGTATACCTACGAAAGGATTTTGAAATCCAGCACATTCAGCTCCGATCCTCCCCTAGTAAGAAACTGATCGGGCTCGATTAGGGACTGGTATTGCCGCGCTTTATTATAGTTCAGCCGTAATAAAGAGCAGTTTTCTAAAAAGTGACGGTACACAGAAATATACATGCTTAAATTAGGAAAATATCGCACCGTCAGCTAATTAACGTACCAACCCCGATCGCCGCGCATCTATATACATAACTTGTCCGTATGGAATCGTAGTTGCGTATTTCATTCTACTACCGTTTTACACGCAGTGACGATACGTTTTAAAATAAATTAAACACACATTTCATACATATGTATAACAACCTAATTATCCGTAAATGAATTTGTTTAATCGACGAAAAGCATAACGTTATTCATAATTAAGTGCAATAAAGAATCGAAACGTCCGATACGAGAGTTAAATATGTAGATATATAGATGTGCGTGTGCGCGCGTGTATATGTACACATATGTATATGTATATACACATACACACTCACGTTTTAAAGTCATTCGAAGAGCCAACACATTCCAGTTGATACACTCAAGTACCGACGGTGCGATATTTCCTCTGAACCGGTTTTTAACAAAATGTCATTTAAATAAGCTTGAAACGTACTAAAAAACCATCGTAACAGCTAATGTTTTTTTTCTCGTGATAAACCCTCCAATGTTCCGATGGAGTATGTCGAGATACCTAGAAATGCAACCGTGAATCAAATTAACGATATAGTCCCGATTCAACAATTTATTTTAACCGGAAGTCGCCACTGTCCTTTATTCGCCGCAGAGCAGCGCGGTCGCACCTATTTCAACGATATTTAACATTTAATTTAATTTTCGAGTAGAAGAAAGATTTTACGTTTAACGCGATATATGTTAAGTCGCAAAGAATACATACATACATATATGCAACCAACGATACATGTATCCTATGTCAAATACATACTTGACCAGATAATATATATTATTCATTATTTGTTGAAAATATCGGAGGGTTGTAAGCACATTGATTAAAAATCTTGTACAATTGTTCCGAGGCAACGTTAACAAAAGCATACAATTATACGTAATTTCGAAAGAAAAAATAAGAAGAAAGATAATTAAATTCCTACCGTTATAATACATCAAAAAGATACATGACAATGAAAGATGAACGAACGAACGAACGAACGAATCAAGGAAATATAGTGAAAAAGAGTTAAGCATTTTGACAGCATCACAACGTTAGGAATTTAACGTGGGTCGTTACATGTCGAGTCGTCGTGAGAAAGGTTGTTTGCTTGCTAGGTTTTACATCTGTTTTATACAAGCGAAGAAAAGAATGACGTAAAATATTTAACCCTCTGGCGACGGACGCCTCGTCGTCGTCGTCATTTTGACCCCTTCTTAAAAATCGTTCTTCACGAATGAAAAAAGTAAACGTAAGAGAAAAAGCAGTGCGCAACTTGTGTTGACACACACCAGGGCCGACAGAGAGAGCCAGCCAGAGCCTCGACGTATGTAATTCGGTTATGGTTCCGTCTGCCATGCCGGCATGCCAGCAGGACGCTTCATGCTTTTGCCATCAGTCTGTCAATTTTTATCCGATATAATAGTATCCCGCGGCTCGAATTTCCTGCTACGTATTTTGTTACGATAAATAAATAGCTTCGCCAACAGCGTACGTTGCTGTAACATTTTATCACGAGTCAGCTTAGGACCGGAGCCCATTGTCGCTTAGTCCGCAGCCGTAGGGTTAAAAATATTTAAAATACCCATATCCGCGATAATATACTACCTAAGACGTTTCTTCCTAAAATCTTTGTGGAATTTATTTCACGCATAATTAGAAGTTGTTGTAATTTGAGAAATAAATTTGAAATTTTCGACGAATCGAAACGAAACGAAACAACCAATTACTTATTATCGAAATTATCGATGAAAATTCAAATCGAACAATAGGAGGAAAAAATAACTAATCACAAACCTTGGAGGGTAAAAACTAGCAGTATTTTTTGCCCCTCTAGCTGCTGCTTCACCAAATCCTCTGTGCAAAGTTGCTTGACTGATTTCCTCTTGAATCGAAACATTGTAATCCGTGGAACTGTTACTCGTGTCAGCGTCATAGCACGCTTCCGAACTATGAACAAAACTAGAATCGGTCGATTCTTCTTGTACTTGTAAACCAGTCGACGAGTGATCCAGCCCCGAAAAATTGTCCGTTTGATATCCTTCGTACACGACTAGCAACGAACTGGAACACGTTGAATGCAATTAAAGAGTCTAGGTTCGAATTACGGACCAGGTATACGAGGAGTAGACCTTACATCGATGTCGATTTCTCTGAAAAATTCCTTTTTTCTTTGATACTTTTTCGATCACCTGTGAATGTTCAGGTCGGTATGGTAGTCCGATGTAAGATCTACTCGGATAATGTATTCCAACGGACTTACCACGAATAAAATCGATAACTACTTTGTCTTTCGACCGCGCGTCGTAACTGTTCTAATTGGGGCACCACTTTTTCGATAACCAATTTTCGTAAACAAAACCCGTTATGAAAAAAGCGATACAACGCTGCTTTAAAACCTTCTTCGTTCAATTCCCTGCCCCAATATTTGTCTCGTTTCACGTAATGATTAGTGTCAGCTTGATAAACCTGTAAAATTCTTTGTCGATATAATGTAAGGAAAAGTATCGTTGTTCTCGTTGCTATTAGCGTTATCGTCGTCGATCGTTTAACACGTTCACGTCGGCGTTGGACGTTTTTTTTTCTCACTTTTTTGCCATCGGGCAGCTCCGTTACATTTCCTATATACTAATTTTCAACCATACGTCAGAGTGCAATGCGACACATCATTTGTCACCGGTGGTACGCGCAGCCGTACGTGAACGCGTTAAATACATTTACTGCCCTTTACTGCCATTGATTGCCATTTGTTGCCTGTTGTGCCGTCTGTATGCGCGTCTATCATACGTAGTACATTAAAATAACAAACCTGCATTCCACATAATCGAACACCCAAAGAGGCCGATGTGCTGGCAGCACATTTTGCAATTTGGGTGTTACGTTTCTCAACAGACGCATCGTCGCCGTGTTGTCTGGTTCCCATTTTTAGGTCCAATATACACGGATGAGTGTATCGAGATGTAATATTCTCCAATAAAAGAAAATCTATTTTTATGAAAAAATAATAAAACTATTTGTACATGATATCCCACGGGCGACGTAACTTAATGTTTTTTAGGTAATTTTCATTACTTTCTGTTTTTACCTCTTCGAGATACACAATTCCCATATCAGATTGTTTTAACAAAGTTAGTAAAAGCGTTGAATTTAGCTATATTCACAAGGAAGCTTAACAATTTTTTGTTACTTGTTATTTCCATGAAATATCATTTTTAAATAAAACATTTTATATACGTACACTGTCTGTTTGCCGCATTGTCTAAATGCATTCCTGATTTTGGTATTCCAGTTAAGGTGTTATCACGATGAATTTTCATTCTAAAAGAAATAATAAACGATTGCGGTTACAAAGTTGTACCAGGACGCTACGAAAACTGGTTCGACACGAACAAATGGAAATATTCTGAATTCGTTTAATGCGTCGGTGATTAGCAACAAGCATAAATAGGACAGCAGACCGCTCTGGAAACACAACTACCGAGTGACCAAATCGTGCTCGCGAAAAATTTTTCCATCTTGACCGCGACAGTTTAACCAAGTTTACATATACTTGGATAGAATTTATCCACCAAACGTTTACCTAAGTACATCGTCTTGTTTTCTTTTGGTCGAACCATGCCCTTGTCTATTATCTTGATCTCTGAAGCTAGGACTATAACGTTTATCCAAAGTAACTTGGCCGCTATTAGATGCTTGGATAACACCTTAAACATGGAAAATAATAGAAAACTATTAATCGGAAAAAGAAATTATGGAATCGAAGGAAAGGAAAAAGGAAGAGAACGCGATAATAAAAGCAACTTACCTTTAAATTTTGGAACAAAGATTTTTATGTCTTGCGGAATGTTTCGATAAAAATCAAGCTCTCTGCAGTTTAATGGTTTGCAAATTGTATTCTGGTTCAACAAAAGCAATCTGGTATGTCCACCGACCTATAAGAAAATTATGGTAACAATTTTGGTTGGTCCAATTTTACTTTACTTGGCAATGCGGTCAAGTAAAAAGTATTAACCTTTATCATAAAAAGGTATACGTAATCAAGAAAGGACGTACGTTAACAGTACCGTACGTTTATTATTTTGAAAAACGAATGTTTATTTTGCAAGAACAATAAGAAAACATTTAATTAGAAGTTTATTACAAGAACTACGGGAGAAAAAACGGTACCTGATTTTTGAAAGGCAACAACGCAACTTCTTCGTCATTCTCCTGCAGAAAGGACGAAGAACTGTTTGTATCGTGGCACTGTGGTTTAGTCTCTCCCATGCCCCACACACCCGAAAGATACACCATAACCGTTTACTAGAGTCCGATATACGAAATTGAAAGAAATTCGATTTATTCAGACGATTTCTACTTTCGTGTTTGTCAATGTTTTGCAACCATCCGACATCAGCGAAGACTCAACCAATACATTGTTTTTTAATAGTTTACCATGAACATAAAAGAAGGAGACCTTGTAATAATCGTAGTTTTGTTGAGTCAATTGGTCGTACGGAACAATGCACGGCGCAATGCAATCGACGATATTATCCTATCGATGAAATGCAATATCGTTATGGAAAGTGTACGCGAACGTTCATACCCTCTCAGGCGAAACTTTGATTAACCATGACGTTAGAGATGGAACGAGAGTTACCGTCCCCCATCACAGCCGAGCTATACATTACGAGTAGACCTTACCCCATAGACGAGATACATACGTGATACGTGTTTCAGCATTTAAAAAAAATTCTATAGGAATAGTTTGAATATTTTACCACTAGATGGGGAAACGTAGAATCATTTTCTAGGGAATTTAATTATCGCGGAGATAATTAAGAATAAAAAAAGAAGGAATAGAATGTAACTAAAGACGGTCGCATAAGCGTATTCTTTTCCCGAAGGCGTAATTCTGCGTGCACGAATAGAATAACTGCATATCATTGTCATTCAACACCTGACCCAACCCTTGTAGAACGAACGCCTTTCAGTTCTAACCCCTTCTAGAGTTAAACCTTTACGGTTAAAATTCGGGTATGGGATCGAACTGCAGAGCCCTCACTACACTTAACCCTTTCAGGCCTAACCCCTTCCAGAACTAACCTTCTGCGGTTAGGACATGGTTGGGGGTTCGGACAGCAGTCCCAACCCACCTTACACTTAACCTCCTTCAGTCCTAACCCTTTCCAGACCTAACCTTCTGCGGTTAGGACATGGTTGGGGGTTCGGACAGCAGTCCCAACCCACCTTACACTTAACCTCCTTCAGTCCTAACCCTTTCCAGACCTAACCTTCTGCGGTTAGGACTGGGTGAAGGGTTCGGACTGCAGTCTTAACCCACCCCACACATAACCACGTCCAGTCCTACCCCTTCCAGACCTAACCATCTGTGGTTAGAACTGGGTGTCGGGTTCGGACTGCAGATCTAATCCCACCCTATAACCCAGATCTAACCCTTTATGGTTAGGTCTGCGGGTTGGGCCCGGGTGTTGGGCCCGAGGGATGGGCCCGGAAGTTGGGCCCAAATGTTGGGCCCGCGGGTTGGGCCTGCGGGTTGGGCCCTAGATGTAGGTCTGGGTTCGGCTCTAGGGTTAGCTCTGGAAGGTTAGGTCTGGTTTGGGCCCTGCGGTTAGGTCTGGTTTGGGCCCTGCGGTTAGGTCTGGTTTGGGCCCTGCGGTTAGGTCTGGTTTGGGCCCTGCGGTTAGGTCTGGGTTAGGTCTGGTTTAGGGCCTCCGGTTAGGTCTGGTTTAGGGCCTCCGGTTAGGTCTGGTTTAGGGCCTCCGGTTAGGTCTGGTTTAGGGCCTCCGGTTAGGTCTGGTTTAGGGCCTCCGGTTAGGTCTGGTTTAGGGCCTCCGGTTAGGTCTGGTTTAGGGCCTCCGGTTAGGTCTGGTTTAGGGCCTCCGGTTAGGTCTGGTTTAGGGCCTCCGGTTAGGTCTGGTTTAGGGCCTCCGGTTAGGTCTGGTTTAGGGCCTCCGGTTAGGTCTGGTTTAGGGCCTCCGGTTAGGTCTGGTTTAGGGCCTCCGGTTAGGTCTGGTTTAGGGCCTCCGGTTAGGTCTGGTTTAGGGCCTCCGGTTAGGTCTGGTTTAGGGCCTCCGGTTAGGTCTGGTTTAGGGCCTCCGGTTAGGTCTGGTTTAGGGCCTCCGGTTAGGTCTGGTTTAGGGCCTCCGGTTAGGTCTGGTTTAGGGCCTCCGGTTAGGTCTGGTTTAGGGCCTCCGGTTAGGTCTGGTTTAGGGCCTCCGGTTAGGTCTGGTTTAGGGCCTCCGGTTAGGTCTGGTTTAGGGCCTCCGGTTAGGTCTGGTTTAGGGCCTCCGGTTAGGTCTGGTTTAGGGCCTCCGGTTAGGTCTGGTTTAGGGCCTCCGGTTAGGTCTGGTTTAGGGCCTCCGGTTAGGTCTGGTTTAGGGCCTCCGGTTAGGTCTGGTTTAGGGCCTCCGGTTAGGTCTGGTTTAGGGCCTCCGGTTAGGTCTGGTTTAGGGCCTCCGGTTAGGTCTGGTTTAGGGCCTCCGGTTAGGTCTGGTTTAGGGCCTCCGGTTAGGTCTGGTTTAGGGCCTCCGGTTAGGTCTGGTTTAGGGCCTCCGGTTAGGTCTGGGTTAGGTCTGGGTTAGGTCTGGGTTAGGTCTGGGTTAGGTCTGGGTTAGGTCTGGGTTAGGTCTGGGTTAGGTCTGGGTTAGGTCTGGGTTAGGTCTGGGTTAGGTCTGGGTTAGGTCTGGGTTAGGTCTGGGTTAGGTCTGGGTTAGGTCTGGGTTAGGTCTGGGTTAGGTCTGGGTTAGGTCTGGGTTAGGTCTGGGTTAGGTCTGGGTTAGGTCTGGGTTAGGTCTGGGTTAGGTCTGGGTTAGGTCTGGGTTAGGTCTGGGTTAGGTCTGGGTTAGGTCTGGGTTAGGTCTGGGTTAGGTCTGGGTTAGGTCTGGGTTAGGTCTGGGTTAGGTCTGGGTTAGGTCTGGGTTAGGTCTGGGTTAGGTCTGGGTTAGGTCTGGGTTAGGTCTGGGTTAGGTCTGGGTTAGGTCTGGGTTAGGTCTGGGTTAGGTCTGGGTTAGGTCTGGGTTAGGTCTGGGTTAGGTCTGGGTTAGGTCTGGGTTAGGTCTGGGTTAGGTCTGGGTTAGGTCTGGGTTAGGTCTGGGTTAGGTCTGGGTTAGGTCTGGGTTAGGTCTGGGTTAGGTCTGGGTTAGGTCTGGGTTAGGTCTGGGTTAGGTCTGGGTTAGGTCTGGGTTAGGTCTGGGTTAGGTCTGGGTTAGGTCTGGGTTAGGTCTGGGTTAGGTCTGGGTTAGGTCTGGGTTAGGTCTGGGTTAGGTCTGGGTTAGGTCTGGGTTAGGTCTGGGTTAGGTCTGGGTTAGGTCTGGGTTAGGTCTGGGTTAGGTCTGGGTTAGGTCTGGGTTAGGTCTGGGTTAGGTCTGGGTTAGGTCTGGGTTAGGTCTGGGTTAGGTCTGGGTTAGGTCTGGGTTAGGTCTGGGTTAGGTCTGGGTTAGGTCTGGGTTAGGTCTGGGTTAGGTCTGGGTTAGGTCTGGGTTAGGTCTGGGTTAGGTCTGGGTTAGGTCTGGGTTAGGTCTGGGTTAGGTCTGGGTTAGGTCTGGGTTAGGTCTGGGTTAGGTCTGGGTTAGGTCTGGGTTAGGTCTGGGTTAGGTCTGGGTTAGGTCTGGGTTAGGTCTGGGTTAGGTCTGGGTTAGGTCTGGGTTAGGTCTGGGTTAGGTCTGGGTTAGGTCTGGGTTAGGTCTGGGTTAGGTCTGGGTTAGGTCTGGGTTAGGTCTGGGTTAGGTCTGGGTTAGGTCTGGGTTAGGTCTGGGTTAGGTCTGGGTTAGGTCTGGGTTAGGTCTGGGTTAGGTCTGGGTTAGGTCTGGGTTAGGTCTGGGTTAGGTCTGGGTTAGGTCTGGGTTAGGTCTGGGTTAGGTCTGGGTTAGGTCTGGGTTAGGTCTGGGTTAGGTCTGGGTTAGGTCTGGGTTAGGTCTGGGTTAGGTCTGGGTTAGGTCTGGGTTAGGTCTGGGTTAGGTCTGGGTTAGGTCTGGGTTAGGTCTGGGTTAGGTCTGGGTTAGGTCTGGGTTAGGTCTGGGTTAGGTCTGGGTTAGGTCTGGGTTAGGTCTGGGTTAGGTCTGGGTTAGGTCTGGGTTAGGTCTGGGTTAGGTCTGGGTTAGGTCTGGGTTAGGTCTGGGTTAGGTCTGGGTTAGGTCTGGGTTAGGTCTGGGTTAGGTCTGGGTTAGGTCTGGGTTAGGTCTGGGTTAGGTCTGGGTTAGGTCTGGGTTAGGTCTGGGTTAGGTCTGGGTTAGGTCTGGGTTAGGTCTGGGTTAGGTCTGGGTTAGGTCTGGGTTAGGTCTGGGTTAGGTCTGGGTTAGGTCTGGGTTAGGTCTGGGTTA